>NC_139042.1:79353895-79628584 GCF_965140915.1 Aythya marila | reverse complement strand
GGCGCAGAGTGGTTGGGGCGCAGAGTGGTTGGGGCGCAGAGTGGTTGGGGCGCAGAGTGGTTGGGGCGCAGAGTGGTTGGGGCGCAGAGTGGTTGGGGCGCAGAGTGGTTGGGGCGCAGAGTGGTTGGGGCGCAGAGTGGTTGGGGCGCAGAGTGGTTGGGGCGCAGAGTGGTTGGGGCGCAGAGTGGTTGGGGCGCAGAGTGGTTGGGGCGCAGAGTGGTTGGGGCGCAGAGTGGTTGGGGCGCAGAGTGGTTGGGGCGCAGAGTGGTTGGGGCGCAGAGTGGTTGGGGCGCAGAGTGGTTGGGGCGCAGAGTGGTTGGGGCGCAGAGTGGTTGGGGCGCAGAGTGGTTGGGGCGCAGAGTGGTTGGGGCGCAGAGTGGTTGGGGCGCAGAGTGGTTGGGGCGCAGAGTGGTTGGGGCGCAGAGTGGTTGGGGCGCAGAGTGGTTGGGGCGCAGAGTGGTTGGGGCGCAGAGTGGTTGGGGCGCAGAGTGGTTGGGGCGCAGAGTGGTTGGGGCAGAGTGGTTGGGGCGCAGAGTGGTTGGGGCGCAGAGTGGTTGGGGCGCAGAGTGGTTGGGGCGCAGAGTGGTTGGGGCGCAGAGTGGTTGGGGCGCAGAGTGGTTGGGGCGCAGAGTGGTTGGGGCGCAGAGTGGTTGGGGCGCAGAGTGGTTGGGGCGCAGAGTGGTTGGGGCGCAGAGTGGTTGGGGCGCAGAGTGGTTGGGGCGCAGAGTGGTTGGGGCGCAGAGTGGTTGGGGCGCAGAGTGGTTGGGGCGCAGAGTGGTTGGGGCGCAGAGTGGTTGGGGCGCAGAGTGGTTGGGGCGCAGAGTGGTTGGGGCGCAGAGTGGTTGGGGCGCAGAGTGGTTGGGGCGCAGAGTGGTTGGGGCGCAGAGTGGTTGGGGCGCAGAGTGGTTGGGGCGCAGAGTGGTTGGGGCGCAGAGTGGTTGGGGCGCAGAGTGGTTGGGGCGCAGAGTGGTTGGGGCGCAGAGTGGTTGGGGCGCAGAGTGGTTGGGGCGCAGAGTGGTTGGGGCGCAGAGTGGTTGGGGCGCAGAGTGGTTGGGGCGCAGAGTGGTTGGGGCGCAGAGTGGTTGGGGCGCAGAGTGGTTGGGGCGCAGAGTGGTTGGGGCGCAGAGTGGTTGGGGCGCAGAGTGGTTGGGGCGCAGAGTGGTTGGGGCGCAGAGTGGTTGGGGCGCAGAGTGGTTGGGGCGCAGAGTGGTTGGGGCGCAGAGTGGTTGGGGCGCAGAGTGGTTGGGGCGCAGAGTGGTTGGGGCGCAGAGTGGTTGGGGCGCAGAGTGGTTGGGGCGCAGAGTGGTTGGGGCGCAGAGTGGTTGGGGCGCAGAGTGGTTGGGGCGCAGAGTGGTTGGGGCGCAGAGTGGTTGGGGCGCAGAGTGGTTGGGGCGCAGAGTGGTTGGGGCGCAGAGTGGTTGGGGCGCAGAGTGGTTGGGGCGCAGAGTGGTTGGGGCGCAGAGTGGTTGGGGCGCAGAGTGGTTGGGGCGCAGAGTGGTTGGGGCGCAGAGTGGTTGGGGCGCAGAGTGGTTGGGGCGCAGAGTGGTTGGGGCGCAGAGTGGTTGGGGCGCAGAGTGGTTGGGGCGCAGAGTGGTTGGGGCGCAGAGTGGTTGGGGCGCAGAGTGGTTGGGGCGCAGAGTGGTTGGGGCGCAGAGTGGTTGGGGCGCAGAGTGGTTGGGGCGCAGAGTGGTTGGGGCGCAGAGTGGTTGGGGCGCAGAGTGGTTGGGGCGCAGAGTGGTTGGGGCGCAGAGTGGTTGGGGCGCAGAGTGGTTGGGGCGCAGAGTGGTTGGGGCGCAGAGTGGTTGGGGCGCAGAGTGGTTGGGGCGCAGAGTGGTTGGGGCGCAGAGTGGTTGGGGCGCAGAGTGGTTGGGGCGCAGAGTGGTTGGGGCGCAGAGTGGTTGGGGCGCAGAGTGGTTGGGGCGCAGAGTGGTTGGGGCGCAGAGTGGTTGGGGCGCAGAGTGGTTGGGGCGCAGAGTGGTTGGGGCGCAGAGTGGTTGGGGCGCAGAGTGGTTGGGGCGCAGAGTGGTTGGGGCGCAGAGTGGTTGGGGCGCAGAGTGGTTGGGGCGCAGAGTGGTTGGGGCGCAGAGTGGTTGGGGCGCAGAGTGGTTGGGGCGCAGAGTGGTTGGGGCGCAGAGTGGTTGGGGCGCAGAGTGGTTGGGGCGCAGAGTGGTTGGGGCGCAGAGTGGTTGGGGCGCAGAGTGGTTGGGGCGCAGAGTGGTTGGGGCGCAGAGTGGTTGGGGCGCAGAGTGGTTGGGGCGCAGAGTGGTTGGGGCGCAGAGTGGTTGGGGCGCAGAGTGGTTGGGGCGCAGAGTGGTTGGGGCGCAGAGTGGTTGGGGCGCAGAGTGGTTGGGGCGCAGAGTGGTTGGGGCGCAGAGTGGTTGGGGCGCAGAGTGGTTGGGGCGCAGAGTGGTTGGGGCGCAGAGTGGTTGGGGCGCAGAGTGGTTGGGGCGCAGAGTGGTTGGGGCGCAGAGTGGTTGGGGCGCAGAGTGGTTGGGGCGCAGAGTGGTTGGGGCGCAGAGTGGTTGGGGCGCAGAGTGGTTGGGGCGCAGAGTGGTTGGGGCGCAGAGTGGTTGGGGCGCAGAGTGGTTGGGGCGCAGAGTGGTTGGGGCGCAGAGTGGTTGGGGCGCAGAGTGGTTGGGGCGCAGAGTGGTTGGGGCGCAGAGTGGTTGGGGCGCAGAGTGGTTGGGGCGCAGAGTGGTTGGGGCGCAGAGTGGTTGGGGCGCAGAGTGGTTGGGGCGCAGAGTGGTTGGGGCGCAGAGTGGTTGGGGCGCAGAGTGGTTGGGGCGCAGAGTGGTTGGGGCGCAGAGTGGTTGGGGCGCAGAGTGGTTGGGGCGCAGAGTGGTTGGGGCGCAGAGTGGTTGGGGCGCAGAGTGGTTGGGGCGCAGAGTGGTTGGGGCGCAGAGTGGTTGGGGCGCAGAGTGGTTGGGGCGCAGAGTGGTTGGGGCGCAGAGTGGTTGGGGCGCAGAGTGGTTGGGGCGCAGAGTGGTTGGGGCGCAGAGTGGTTGGGGCGCAGAGTGGTTGGGGCGCAGAGTGGTTGGGGCGCAGAGTGGTTGGGGCGCAGAGTGGTTGGGGCGCAGAGTGGTTGGGGCGCAGAGTGGTTGGGGCGCAGAGTGGTTGGGGCGCAGAGTGGTTGGGGCGCAGAGTGGTTGGGGCGCAGAGTGGTTGGGGCGCAGAGTGGTTGGGGCGCAGAGTGGTTGGGGCGCAGAGTGGTTGGGGCGCAGAGTGGTTGGGGCGCAGAGTGGTTGGGGCGCAGAGTGGTTGGGGCGCAGAGTGGTTGGGGCGCAGAGTGGTTGGGGCGCAGAGTGGTTGGGGCGCAGAGTGGTTGGGGCGCAGAGTGGTTGGGGCGCAGAGTGGTTGGGGCGCAGAGTGGTTGGGGCGCAGAGTGGTTGGGGCGCAGAGTGGTTGGGGCGCAGAGTGGTTGGGGCGCAGAGTGGTTGGGGCGCAGAGTGGTTGGGGCGCAGAGTGGTTGGGGCGCAGAGTGGTTGGGGCGCAGAGTGGTTGGGGCGCAGAGTGGTTGGGGCGCAGAGTGGTTGGGGCGCAGAGTGGTTGGGGCGCAGAGTGGTTGGGGCGCAGAGTGGTTGGGGCGCAGAGTGGTTGGGGCGCAGAGTGGTTGGGGCGCAGAGTGGTTGGGGCGCAGAGTGGTTGGGGCGCAGAGTGGTTGGGGCGCAGAGTGGTTGGGGCGCAGAGTGGTTGGGGCGCAGAGTGGTTGGGGCGCAGAGTGGTTGGGGCGCAGAGTGGTTGGGGCGCAGAGTGGTTGGGGCGCAGAGTGGTTGGGGCGCAGAGTGGTTGGGGCGCAGAGTGGTTGGGGCGCAGAGTGGTTGGGGCGCAGAGTGGTTGGGGCGCAGAGTGGTTGGGGCGCAGAGTGGTTGGGGCGCAGAGTGGTTGGGGCGCAGAGTGGTTGGGGCGCAGAGTGGTTGGGGCGCAGAGTGGTTGGGGCGCAGAGTGGTTGGGGCGCAGAGTGGTTGGGGCGCAGAGTGGTTGGGGCGCAGAGTGGTTGGGGCGCAGAGTGGTTGGGGCGCAGAGTGGTTGGGGCGCAGAGTGGTTGGGGCGCAGAGTGGTTGGGGCGCAGAGTGGTTGGGGCGCAGAGTGGTTGGGGCGCAGAGTGGTTGGGGCGCAGAGTGGTTGGGGCGCAGAGTGGTTGGGGCGCAGAGTGGTTGGGGCGCAGAGTGGTTGGGGCGCAGAGTGGTTGGGGCGCAGAGTGGTTGGGGCGCAGAGTGGTTGGGGCGCAGAGTGGTTGGGGCGCAGAGTGGTTGGGGCGCAGAGTGGTTGGGGCGCAGAGTGGTTGGGGCGCAGAGTGGTTGGGGCGCAGAGTGGTTGGGGCGCAGAGTGGTTGGGGCGCAGAGTGGTTGGGGCGCAGAGTGGTTGGGGCGCAGAGTGGTTGGGGCGCAGAGTGGTTGGGGCGCAGAGTGGTTGGGGCGCAGAGTGGTTGGGGCGCAGAGTGGTTGGGGCGCAGAGTGGTTGGGGCGCAGAGTGGTTGGGGCGCAGAGTGGTTGGGGCGCAGAGTGGTTGGGGCGCAGAGTGGTTGGGGCGCAGAGTGGTTGGGGCGCAGAGTGGTTGGGGCGCAGAGTGGTTGGGGCGCAGAGTGGTTGGGGCGCAGAGTGGTTGGGGCGCAGAGTGGTTGGGGCGCAGAGTGGTTGGGGCGCAGAGTGGTTGGGGCGCAGAGTGGTTGGGGCGCAGAGTGGTTGGGGCGCAGAGTGGTTGGGGCGCAGAGTGGTTGGGGCGCAGAGTGGTTGGGGCGCAGAGTGGTTGGGGCGCAGAGTGGTTGGGGCGCAGAGTGGTTGGGGCGCAGAGTGGTTGGGGCGCAGAGTGGTTGGGGCGCAGAGTGGTTGGGGCGCAGAGTGGTTGGGGCGCAGAGTGGTTGGGGCGCAGAGTGGTTGGGGCGCAGAGTGGTTGGGGCGCAGAGTGGTTGGGGCGCAGAGTGGTTGGGGCGCAGAGTGGTTGGGGCGCAGAGTGGTTGGGGCGCAGAGTGGTTGGGGCGCAGAGTGGTTGGGGCGCAGAGTGGTTGGGGCGCAGAGTGGTTGGGGCGCAGAGTGGTTGGGGCGCAGAGTGGTTGGGGCGCAGAGTGGTTGGGGCGCAGAGTGGTTGGGGCGCAGAGTGGTTGGGGCGCAGAGTGGTTGGGGCGCAGAGTGGTTGGGGCGCAGAGTGGTTGGGGCGCAGAGTGGTTGGGGCGCAGAGTGGTTGGGGCGCAGAGTGGTTGGGGCGCAGAGTGGTTGGGGCGCAGAGTGGTTGGGGCGCAGAGTGGTTGGGGCGCAGAGTGGTTGGGGCGCAGAGTGGTTGGGGCGCAGAGTGGTTGGGGCGCAGAGTGGTTGGGGCGCAGAGTGGTTGGGGCGCAGAGTGGTTGGGGCGCAGAGTGGTTGGGGCGCAGAGTGGTTGGGGCGCAGAGTGGTTGGGGCGCAGAGTGGTTGGGGCGCAGAGTGGTTGGGGCGCAGAGTGGTTGGGGCGCAGAGTGGTTGGGGCGCAGAGTGGTTGGGGCGCAGAGTGGTTGGGGCGCAGAGTGGTTGGGGCGCAGAGTGGTTGGGGCGCAGAGTGGTTGGGGCGCAGAGTGGTTGGGGCGCAGAGTGGTTGGGGCGCAGAGTGGTTGGGGCGCAGAGTGGTTGGGGCGCAGAGTGGTTGGGGCGCAGAGTGGTTGGGGCGCAGAGTGGTTGGGGCGCAGAGTGGTTGGGGCGCAGAGTGGTTGGGGCGCAGAGTGGTTGGGGCGCAGAGTGGTTGGGGCGCAGAGTGGTTGGGGCGCAGAGTGGTTGGGGCGCAGAGTGGTTGGGGCGCAGAGTGGTTGGGGCGCAGAGTGGTTGGGGCGCAGAGTGGTTGGGGCGCAGAGTGGTTGGGGCGCAGAGTGGTTGGGGCGCAGAGTGGTTGGGGCGCAGAGTGGTTGGGGCGCAGAGTGGTTGGGGCGCAGAGTGGTTGGGGCGCAGAGTGGTTGGGGCGCAGAGTGGTTGGGGCGCAGAGTGGTTGGGGCGCAGAGTGGTTGGGGCGCAGAGTGGTTGGGGCGCAGAGTGGTTGGGGCGCAGAGTGGTTGGGGCGCAGAGTGGTTGGGGCGCAGAGTGGTTGGGGCGCAGAGTGGTTGGGGCGCAGAGTGGTTGGGGCGCAGAGTGGTTGGGGCGCCCCAACCCGCTTCCAGAGGGCTGAGTTCTGAAGGGCAGAGGGGTCCAGGAAGGCTGGGTGCTCTTCAAGAGTGGAATCTTAATGGCGCAGGAACGGTCTGTCCCCACGTGCCCAAAGACAAGCTGGCGGGGAAGAAGACGAGCCTAGCTGTACAGAGAATTGTGGCTTGAGCTTAGGAGAAAAAAGAGGGTTTATAAGCTTTGGAAGAGTGGGCAGGCTACTGGGGAGGACTATAAGGATGTTGCGAGGCTGTGCAGGGACAAAATTAGGAAGGCCAAAGCTCATCTGGAGCTCAATCTGGCTACTGCCGTTAAGGATAACAAAAAATATTTTTATAAATACATCAACACAAAAAGGAGGACTAAGGAGAATCTCCATCCTTTACTGGATGCGGGGGGAAACCTTGTTACAAGAGATGAGGAAAAGGCGGATGTGCTTAATGCCTTCTTTGCCTCAGTCTTTAGCGGCAATACCGGTTGCTCTGGATACCCAGTACCCTGAAGTGGTGCAAGGGGATGGGGAGCAGGATGTGGCCCTCACCATCCACGAAGAACTGGTTGGTGACCTGCTACGGCACTTGGATGTGCACAAGTCGATGGGGCCGGATGGGATCCACCCAAGGGTACTGAGAGAACTGGCAGAGGAGCTGGCCAAGCCGCTTTCCATCATTTATCAGCAGTCCTGGCTACTGGGGGAGGTCCCAGTTGACTGGCGGCTAGCAAACGTGATGCCCATCTACAAGAAGGGCCGGAGGGCAGACCTGGGAAACTACAGGCCTGTCAGTTTGACCTCAGTGCCAGGGAAGCTCATGGAGCAGATCCTCCTGAGAGTCATCACGCAGCACTTGCAGGGCAAGCAGGCGATCAGGCCCAGTCAGCATGGGTTTATGAAAGGCAGATCCTACTTGACGAACCTGGTCTCCTTCTATGACAAAGTGACATGCTTAGTGGATGAGGGAAAGGCTGTGGATGTGGTCTACCTTGACCTCTGTAAGGCCTTTGACACCGTTCCCCACAACTTTCTCCTCAAGAAACTGGCTGCTCATGGCTTGGACTGGCATATGTTTTGTTGGGTTAAAAACTGGCTGGGTAGCAGGGCCCAAAGAGTCGTGGTGAATGGAGCCAAGTCCAGTTGGAGGCCAGTCACTAGTGGTGTCCCCCAGAGCTCGGTTCTGGGGCCGGTCCTCTTTAATATCGTCATCAATGATCTGGACGAGGGTATTGAGTGCACCCTCAGTAAGTTTGCAGATGACACCAAGCTAGGTGTGTGTGTTGATCTGCTTGAGGGTAGGAAAGCTCTGCAGGAGGATCTGGATAGGCTGCACCGATGGGCTGAGGTCAACTGCATGAAGTTCAACAAGGCCAAGTGCCGGGTCCTGCACCTGGGGCGCAATAACCCCAAGCAGAGCTACAGGCTGGGAGAGGAATGGTTGGAGAGCTGCCAGGCAGAGAAGGACCTGGGAGTGATGGTGGATAGTCGGCTGAATATGAGCCAGCAGTGTGCTCAGGTGGCCAAGAAGGCCAACGGCATCCTGGCTTGTATCAGGAACAGTGTGACCAGCAGGGCTAGGGAGGTGATCGTCCCCCTGTACTCGGCTCTGGTGAGGCCGCACCTCGAGTAGTGTGTTCAGTTTTGGGCCCCTCGCTACAAGAAGGACATGGAGGTGCTTGAGTGGGTGCAGAGAAGGGCGACGAAGCTGGTGAGGGGCCTGGAGAACAAGTCCTACGAGGAGCGGCTGAGGGAGCTGGGCTTGTTCAGCCTGGAGAAGAGGAGGCTCAGGGGCGACCTTATCGCTCTTTATAGGTACCTCAAGGGAGGCTGTAGCGAGGTGGGGGTTGGCCTGTTCTCCCACGTGCCTGGTGACAGGATGAGGGGGAATGGGCTTAAGTTGCGCCAGGGGAGTTTTAGGTTAGATGTTAGGAAGAACTTCTTTACCGAAAGGGTTGTGAGGCATTGGAACAGGCTGCCCAGGGAAGTGGTGGAGTCACCATCCCTGGAGGTCTTCAAAAGACGTTTAGATGTAGAGCTTAGGGATATGGTTTAGTGGGGACTGTTAGTGTTAGGTCAGAGGTTGGACTTGGTGATCTTGAGGTCTCTTCCAACCTAGAAATTCTGTGATTCTGTGATATAGATATATATATATATATATATATATAACAACCCATAGAGTCATATACTACTTGAATATTGGTGAGGTTCAAATAGAAATTTGGGGGCTAAGACTGACAGACTCTGAAAAGCAAATGTATTTGGGGATTTTATGTTTTGTTTGTTTGTCTGTTTGTTTTATGAGCTGAAGGACTGAAATTACATGCTTGGAATACTGATTAAAGTGAATATTTGAAAGAAAAATAATGTCACAGCAACGTTTATAGTTTAATAGCAGTATAATGCATCAATAAGCAAAAGACATCTGATACATTGTGAGAGATGTAACGACATACATTAAAGGAAATGGCTGAACGTGATAACTCACATGAAGATAGTGCTATGAACAGAAGAAATATCTCCTCTGTTTCACAAAGGTGGTCAGCCAGAACTTACGTAGGCCCAACCGAAGCTGACACAATAAAAATATTTGCCTAGATAATAAAATGCATAACTGTATCATTTAACATTTATCTATGCTTTGTAAGTTGACTTTATTACTTATAATAAAATGTCACATTTTATAAATCTCAGTCTGTTTGCAGTTCCTCTTTTTACCCTGCATTGTCTCTCCAAAGCCTTTGAACAGACTTGAATAGGGCTATCAGACAGGGAAAGTGAGGCCTTTTGTAATTTGGTGACCTTAATTAGTGGCTAATTCATCGAATACAACAGGCAACAAATTCACAGCTGTATATGCAACACATAAACATTAAGCATTACCGAATTTGCAGTTGTCAACTTAATATTTCATGTTTAAAGTTGTAAACACTTGTCTAAGCAGAGGCCACCTATTTTATACCTGCAGAAGGGCCAGTTGCCAAAGGGATCCATTTTCAGGCTGATGTCCTCACCTGCATGTTACGTTTTAATTTGCATCAGAGGTTGCCACCTGAAGCCACATGGCTTTGAGCAGGAGAGGGAGGCAGAAAGATGGAGGGTGTGAGGGGGCTAGAGAGGATGGGGTGAGAGCTGCCCTGGGTGCTGTCCATGCGGGAGTTGAGCCTCAGGGAGCTAAATCACCATCAGACTGCAGCCTTGGGTTAGTAAGAGATCTCTGATTTCATCTTGACTGGCTGCACCGGGAGAGATGAACCCAGCCCTCAGCCTCTTAACAGTGGGGAGATTTCCTTGGGCAGCAAACCATGTCATCTTGCTCTGGAGCATGTTCCACTGTACTGGAGAGGTGCTGCATCAGCAGTCCCTCAAATGTAGTGGAGGGCTGTGTCAGATATATATTGGTGTTGCTGAAATGATGCTCTTCTTAGGCAAGGAAGGTCTTTGTCAAGGGATAAATCACAATAGTGTTTTATGCTCTCTCATAATGATACAATTAATTCAACCCTGAACTACTCAGCCTCAGAGTAGCAATACAAAATATATATAAAAAAAAATACAACAAAAAAAAACATTCCGAGTCAGAGGGTTCAATAAATGTCCTCTCTTTTCTGACTGCAGCTGGATGGATAATTCATAAGGGGAGCAAAGCAGTGATGTAAGAACTGACACTAATGATGTCTCTTGGTCTTTCTCATTCCTGAGGATGGACCCATCTGAATCCATCAGTGTGCCAACTGTGGTGGTTTCACCCTGCTGGGCAGCTGAGCTCAAACAGAACTGCTCTCTCACTCCCCCTTCTCAAAGAAAAAGGGGGAGAATATACTACAAAAAGGGCTCAAGGGTTGAGATATGGATAATCTAATTAAATGGAAATGAAAGAGAGAAAAGAAGCAAAGGCCATGTGGATGCAAAGAGGACAACAAACAAACAAACAAAACATTTATTCTCTTTTTCCCATCGAGAAGTGATGTTTGGCCACATCCTGGGAAGGAAGGTCTCAATATGTGTAGCAGTTGTCTGGTAGGATGGATGTCTTCACAAGAGCACTCCCTTCTCCTTCCCCTTTCCCACCATTTGTTGCTGAGCATGACACCACACAGTATGAAATATCCCTTTGGTCAGCTGCCCTGGTGATGTCTCCTCCCCACCTCTTGCCCACCCTTAGCCTGCTGGCTCTGGGGGGGTTGGAGGGAGTCCTGATGCGGTGCCAGCACTGCTCAGCAGCAGGCACAGCACTGGTGTGATATCAGTGCTCTTCTAGCTCCAAGTGCAGAGCACAGCACTGTGTGGGCTGCTGCAGGGAAAGTTAACACCGTTCCAGCCAGAGCCAGCACACCCAGCCTGGCCAGAGACCCCGGATCCTCAGGCACTGCGCTGAGCCCCTGCAGCTGGGCAGCAGCACTCCTGAGCAGCAGCGGCTGCAAGAGGCAGCAGTGCTCTTTGCACTTACCTCTCCTAACAGCAGGCTGCAGAAATCCTGCTGTTCTTAAACGACTTCTCAGAAATGTAACTGCTGCTAACATACAACCAAGATCCAAAATCATCTCTTTATTAGAGAGAAGAGATGGAACCAAAGGCTAGCATCCCCCAGCAAAGTTTTTCTTAGACACTCAGGAGAAGTTACTCAGGGACAGTGTTTGTTCAAACAGTCTGATTTATTGGCATTTTGCTTAAACTAATGGTCCTAGAGCATTAACTACAAATCTATTTCTATTGATGTGACTAATCTATGCGGAAAACATCTCCTAACTAACAACCTTAACTATTTTGCCTTAACTATTTTGACTATTCCTATTAATCTATGCATCTAATCTTCGAATGTATTCTTCGGTGGAAGCTTGAAGATACGAGGAGAACCATGAACTTTGGCATTGGAGCAAGCAAGAGATGAAACAGGCAGGTTGTTCTCAAACATTGTCACGAACAACCCCACCTCTGCCTGCAGCTCTCTCATGAAAATGGTTCTCTGAATGGAGTTCGCTGATGCAGAGTTCTCCCCTGCCACCTCTTCCATAATGCTCTGCATCATAAACAGCTTTGGCAGCAGAGACTTCCTGAGCAGGCTCACGAGCAGTTCTGGATCATGTTGGTCATTAAAGTTCATTTCTTTCTGTTCCTCCTCTTCCTCCCTCAATTCCTCAACTTCTTTTTCCTCTTCTCCTCCATCGCCATCCTCACTGCTTGAGCTCCATGGCTCAGAATGACCATTGGCGTCATCTTTGATCTTCTTGGGCAGCCAGTACATGCCAAAAAGAGCCAGAAATGCTTCAGCAAGTGCCCAGAACTGCCAGTGGTGGCACATGGAGAGGAACATGAACACTGCACTGTTTCCACTTTGGGGTTCAATTCCCTTCTCGATCTCTTCTAGCAGCACCGACATCTCCTGCTGCAGCATGCGTTCTCTTTTCTCCATAAGGTCTTGGGTGACCTTGTCAGGCTGGTCCCCAGCCTTGAGTGTGAGCTGCAGGAGGCCCAGCACTGACAGGAGGCGAATTATAACAGCCATGGTCTGGAGGAGATGGGAGAGAAGGGGCTCAGCAGGGCTGGGTGCGAGGGAGCTGGTGGCTGGGGGAGAAGGGACAGGAGCCAGAGAGACACGAGGGTAGGTAGGAGAGGGGGCAATGGAGCTTGGAGGCAGCAAGGGCAGGGTTTGGAATCGCTGCACATCCAGGGTTGCAGGCCCCCCCAGGCAGGTGTTTGTGTGCAGCTCTCAGGTGTCCAACAGGGCTGTGAGCCCTGGCCAGAGGTGGCGTGGGGACCGTCCTGCCAAGCTCTGCCCATGAGCAGCCCTGGGCTGGGCTTTGCCCCACGCAGGGGTGCTGACAAGGCAGGGGGCACCACAGGAGGCTCTTCCAGGCCCCAGCCCCTGTGGGGCAGCAGCGTCTCCTGGAGCCACGGGTGCCTGGCACATCCCCAAAGCCTCTGGGCACTTGCCCTGGCTGGGGCACCTCTGTGCCCAGCCCAATGCCCTCCCCAGAGGGGCTGCGCCCTCATCCCAGCCTTAGAAACCGCCCCGGGGGCTGCCGTTTGTGCCCCTGACCCTGCCCTCAGCCAGCCTTCCCCCCGCCTGCCGCACTCACCGATGGCCTGCAGCGCACTGCATCACAGAGCCCCGCTGACAGTCCCCATGCCGACTCATCCCAGTTCCATTGTGGGCACCAGAGCACCATGGTGACCACCGCAGCTCTGGGAGGCCCCAGCCCATGGCCCCAGTCTCGGCTCAGCATCACACAGCTGCCCCGTGCACCCCAAACCCCAGCCCTGGCCACCGCAATGCGCAAAGCACAAACCCAACAAGCCGGTCACCTTAGGGGCCTGTCTCTGCCTGAGTGTGTCCTGTGCATCTCGGGGATACGTGCTCAGCTTTGCTACTGCTTGAACCTGCAAGGGGAAAGCTGCAGCCCCATTCCCCAGTAGGGTGGTTTTACTTTGCTGGGCAGCTGAACTCCACCACAGCCGCTCTCTCACTCTCCCTCCTCAGAAGAGCAGGAGAAGGGAAGAAGAAAAGGAAAGAAACAACTCATGGGTTGAGATAAGGATAATTTAATTAAAGGAAAAAATAATTATGAAGGAGAAGTTATTATTAATTACACAATTTAAATACAGGGGAAAAAGGGAAAGGGGAAAAGGGAAAACAAATTTAGCTGTGTGGAAGTGCAGAAGAAAGAAATTACTCTCTACATCCCACCAACAAGCAATGTTTGACCACATCCTTGAAGCAGGGCCTCAACACACGTAGCTGTTGTTTGGGAGGACAGACATTTTCACAACGAGAGCCCACCCCTCCCTTCTTCTTCCTTTTTTCCACCTTTTATTGCTGAGTGTGACACCACATGGTATGGGATACTCCTTTGGTTGGGTTAGGTCAGCTGCCCTGGTATGTTCCTTGTCACCTCTTGCCCACCCGCAGCCTGCTGGCTCTGGGGGTTTGTAGGGAGTCCTGATGCGGTGCCAGCACTGCTCAGCAGCAGGCACAGCACCGCTGTGATACCAGCGCTGTTCTTGCTCCAAGTGCAGAGCACAGCACTGTGTGGGCTGCAGGGAACAGTTAACATCCCAACCAGACCCAGTACACCAAGTACTCCAGAGCTGACTCCTTCCTTTAACATCAGAGGAATTTCAGGAATATTTGTAATTCTAGTTTGAAATATATAACTTCACAATATCCAATGATCAATATTAAGAGTAATTATTTTTCCACTCACTCAGTTGCATTTGATTTCAGATTAAGCGTATTGTTAATGCCAAATACTTCTAAGTGGAGAATTAATTTTCCCCAGGTCAGAAGACTTCTAAAAATAAAGTTCTTTCTTTCTTTCCTGATCACCAGTACACTTCAGGCTCTCTCAAGCTTTCAGGCTTTTTCAGGTGAATCTTGAAATCATTTCTTTTGGTAATGGAAGCTGAGCTTCTTACACAGGAACCAGTGGCCCAGAGTTGGGGATCGAAGAGGAACACCCTTTATCACACAATCGACATATGATAAATCATAAACTGAAAGTATTGCATGGTCAGGTCCTTCACTTCTTGTTCTCTACACATTTAAATCTACCTAGATCTCTGGAGCTCTCAAACTCTGTTTATCTGTAAAGTAAATATTCTCAGAAAAGTTCCCCAGGCACAGAAACTAGGTTATGTATAAATTTTTAGAGTGGTTTCTGTTGTACTCTTGCCCTGAACCACCCAACATCCCCCAAACAATTTTCAGGCATGGTTTTTGGAGTCAGGATAAGCCACTCCCCAAAAGATGTGATGTGACCACTTTGTGTGAAAGGGAAGAAATATTTTTGTAGTTTTGTATTTGTCAGTCGCTATTGCTGAAGGAATATTTTACTTAGGAATATTTTACTTATTACTGTAGAGACAGTTCAGGTTTCAAATGGCAGAAGAGTAGTTCCTATATAATACTTCTGACCTAGAAGTAGTTGAGTTGTCATGTTTCATTCATCATAAGTTGGTCTTGCCTTCGTGTTTTGTTTTGTTTTGTTTTGTTTTGTTTTGTTTTGTTTTGCTTTTCCTTAATGAGAGACTTCTGGAGCTGGACTTCCATGCAAAGTATAAAATAGCAGATTTTACTTCCCCTGCAATACTTCTGTGGGTGACTGGGGCTATGTCCAGGTTACCAAGCAGTGCAGAGCAATCTGATCTCCAGCTCCATGGGGTGAAATGTCTGCTGCTAGTGAGGACCTGACATCCATACTACACAATGTTTGAAGGTTTTACTTATGAGTAGTTCTGCTATAGTTCTCAAATAGTCACTAGTGCTTGAAGCATATTAGATATACTTCCTGGGTGACAACCTTGATTTATTTTTATTTGAAAAGTTAAATAGTCCTGGTGGACATTTATTTGAAAGTTAAATAGTAATAAAGTGAAATCATGAAACAATCTGGAAACTGTAATAGAGATCTTGTTTGTGCCTTTTAAAAAATACATATTAAAACTTGTGGAAACAATATCATTCACAGTAATTTTTCCACTTCTGGGTTCCCCAGTACAAAAAAAAGGCAGGGATCTCCTTGAAAGAGTCCAGCGGAGGGCAACAAAAATGATGCGGGGCCTGGAGCATCTCCCCTATGAGGAAAGGCTGAGAGACCTGGCTCTGTTCAGCCTTGAGAAGACTGAGAGGGATCTTATCAATGTTTACAAATATCTTAAGTGTGGGAGATAATGGGATTTGGCCAACTTCTTTTCAGTAGTTTTTGGGGACAGGACAAAGGGCAATGGCCACAAGATGGAGCACAGGAAGTTCGCACCAACATGCGAAAGAACTTCATGGTGAGGGTGACGGAGCACTGGAACAGGCTGCCCAGGGAGGCTGTGGAGTTTCCTTCTCTGGAGATGCTCAAGGCTTGTCTGGATGCCTACCTGGGCAACCTGCTCTAGGGAACCTGCTTTGGAAGGGGGGTTGGACCTGATGATCTCTTGGGGTCCCTTCCAACCCCTATAGTTCTGTGATTCTGTGATTCTGTGAACTAGTGGTAGGATAGAGGGAGTGGCCTCAAGTTGTGTTCAGGTTGGAAATAGGAGACATTTCTTCTCAGAAGTAGTAGTCCAGCATTGGAGCGGGTTGCCCAGGGACTTTCCTGTGAAAACATCTATTTCTATCATGTCATGTGAAAACATCTATTTCTATTGTGTCCTGACTGTTTTTTAACTTCTCTATGAGAATAAACTTTAACCAAACTGAGTTTTAACTGACCATCACTGATGCTATTACATGTATTACTGGGACAATTAATCTGGGACTTCTTTGGCTATGTTACACAACATTCAGATCATGTCACTGCAAAAAGCCCTTAATAACGGATGGGTCCATATTTATGTACAGATGCAAACCTTGCTCATCACTGTTGTGACAGCTAGTTACACATCCCTGCCTTATGGCTTTTTGTATTATCCTCTGGATTTATTCTCAGCTCCCCTGGGATTAAAAATACTTAACTACAGAACAAACAAGCTCATGACTTGATGCCCTTAACATTTACTATTCTTTGTGAACCATCCTATTTTTGTGTGAGACAAAACAGAGAAAATAGTGACTAAGCAGAAAGCCAGGAGAAACAGAGCGAGGGCAAAGAAAAGAGAACAAGAACAGCTCTTTTTTTTTTTTTTTTTTTTTTTTTTTTTAATCCAAAAGGAAGAAAGAGAGGTCATTGACAAGGGGAGAAAAACAAGACATGAAGTGAATGAGACATCTAAGGAGAGACAGAACTAACCAGGAATAGGATAGCAGAGTCAAGATTATTCCTTCTCTGCTAACCAGAAGACAGCATGTTTCAGTGACCTGTTCTCAGGAGCCTTGTCCACAACCCACACATCCTAAACACTTCCAACATGCTCACTGCACATACAGGTGTTCATTGTGATCACTGGAATCTCAGTTCTGTACTATGGAGTGACCTTGACTCTGTGTGGTTTCACAATTATTTTGAATTCCTATTATGTTGTTATTTTATATTTATTAAATAAAAGATGAATATTTTTGTCCATTGCCATCTGTGCTTAATTTCTAGATTGCATTTATTTGACGTTTGTGGTTTTTTTTTTTTTTTGTCTTCTCAAAAGATCTTAAAGTATTTGTTTTTTATAAATCAGTTCTTGTTTTCAGTGTTAACTATGTGACAGAAAACATGAAAGATTGTTTTAGGACAGATTAATACATAGCAGCTTCTTATGAAACCTGGGTGATAAATGACACTGTGAATAAGTGAAAGATGAGCTGACAAAGCTCAGAATGATACTGGTTCTCTATTGTCATCACTACAGCTTGCTGACACATTTTTCTCTGAATAAAGCTCTGGATCAGAGTGTCTATTTTTCTTTTTGAGTTTAAACCAGAGGTCTATTGAGATTATGTATAATCTGCCCACATGAAAAAGCATTTGTAATTGCGATGCATTCAGCAGGGATCTGTTTCTGCAACACCGAGACTATTCTCTCTCCCAGACAGACTTATTTGAAAGTTAAATAGTAATAAAGTGAAATCATGAAGCAATCTGGAAACTGTAATAGAGTTCTTGTTTGTGCCTTTTTAAAATATATATATTAAAACTTGTGGAAACAATATCATTCACAGTAATTTTTCCATGATGACTAGGAAGGAATGCCTTATGAAAGAAATTGATTCAGTAGTTTCAATCAGGACTCAGCTGTGTTCATTTTAAATATCTGGGGGAGGATTTGCTAGAAGGAAGATAAATTTGGTCTGGCACCTGCAAAACAGGAGAGTGTAAGGAGACGTTTCTACCATTTGCATTTCTTGCTTGCTGTCCTGCCCTGTGGCACCATGAGCACCAGCCTACCTCACCAGCCATATAGCAAATATAGAAGCAACCAGCCTTGTGTCAAGTCAGGGATGGCTTCAGAAACCAGAGCTCACCTTCCCTTCTGGAGGACAGGGCACAAAGCAGCATGGAGCACCCCAAGCATTTTGGAGCTCAATGGCCCTAAAGGTCTGGATCCTGTGGATTTGGAGACACCCTGGGTGAAGCTGGTTCCTAGGCTCATCAGCATCTCTGCTGTGGTGGGCAGGTGGGAGCAGGTGGGGGCAGCTGACAGGACTTCAGGCTTAACTGAGCCACTCTCTCCATGACTGGCAGAGAGACAGAGGCAAGTTGGCTACTTTGCCATCTCTCCTCCCCTCTCCTGCTCCCCTCGTGGAGGACTCTGATCATTGACAGAGAAGGTCAAAGCAAACTGAACATGATGAAATGTTCAAATCAAGCACATTTTAAAATTCTTTGCTATGTGAGCTGCTCAGCTGTTGCAGTAGTCATCACTGCTGCTGCAACCTTTTTTTTTTTGTGTACCTTCCCTGTGCAAAGGCATGCTCAGAGGGTATATCTCAGACCTTGAAAAAGGATTAATAATATTTTTCCTTATGATGAATCAATGTGAGGAGGTCTTTGGTCTTGTAATGTGGTTACAATGTTCAATTCAAATGAGCTAACAACAATCTGTTTTAGACTAGCATATGAAGACAGAGGGAAAAATAGTGTGTCTTACTCATCCTTTTTGAAGAAACAACTGCTAGTAAGAAAGGAAGAAAAAGCAGAAACAAGGCATCTTTGTGGTTGGGGCATGAAAGGAGAAGGAAGCATTGACAGCTTGGAGCAAGGGGCCATTTACATGGGGGAGCTCTATAAGAGCAGTCCTGCTATAGGGAGAGACCCAGCATGATGATGTTTCTGGAAGAGAAAAGCAAAAAGCCAGTGTTAAAAGATTGCTATTTTGTAGCTGCATCTCCAGTCTGGGCTTTTATTAGAAAGTGTCACTCATAACTGTAGCAGTTGGGAAACCTGCTGTGTGGGAAAGGTCTAATTAACACTGAATCACCTGTCCCCTGCTCACCATCATCTTGCCTGTACAGAGAGTGGGTGACAATAAACAGGTCAGTGTAGGTGGCTCTCTTTTATTAGCTAACAGGAGGCTACTGAAAGGAAGAAGTGGGAAAAAAAAATGTCCCAGCTGGGAATTTAGTTGAAAACAACAATTGGATATGGGGTTGAAAAACGGCAGTACACCATAGTCAAGAGAACAAATATCAGTTCATTCCAATATTAGAGAAGAATGAACAAACTCATTGTTCCCCTCTCGGCTTAGTCATTACTTTCATTGTTGAGTGTTGAATGAATCATTCCTCTCATTTTCTATTTTGTTGTATTTTGTTATACTTTGTTATACTTTGTTATACTTTGTTATATATATGTATATACATATATATATATATATTATATATTTTAAAAAACTCATGCAAAGGAATGCTGATGAGTATGATCTGGTCTGGTTACAGAAATGATATCCCCAATCTCAACACTCCCATAGAAACCATATTGGAGATGTGTCTGGGGAAACATGGGAATGTGGACTGGACTAGTTACAAGCAAGGAACAGCTGGTTAGAGGCACCACACAGGTATATAGAAGACACCCACAGGGAAAGAAGGGACTAGCCTACACTGAATTTTTGGTTTAGAAAAGTGGAGCCATGCTGGGGCAGATTTCCTGATTGCACTCTGCTACAGTGTGTTGGTTCAGTCCTCAAAGTGGTTTGGTCCAAATGAACGAGAACGTTATCTCTGCTCCAAATGGGTATCAGCAGAGCTCTGGTCCCAGATGGGAGCTTGAGAGCCTAAATCAATGACTAATCCCAGCTCTGGTCCACATGTGGGGTGGGGGATTGGGATCAGAGCCTTTGGGAATAGGCCATCAGACTGATGATGGAGCAGATGTCAGGGACTCAGCACTGAAGTCTGAATTCACAGATTTACTTGTATTGCTCTGAGCTACTGGTTAATGTGAACATAGAGAAAAAAGGTCATATTTTACCTTCAGGAAGAGAAATATTGTTATGATTGTAGAAAATACATATTATTGTCACAAATGGGGGCCAGATATCTTCTAGCATTATCAGTTTTGACTAATGGTATTCAAGATCATGAACTATTTCCTTCCAAAATATGCTCCATGTTTCTGTTTTCCTCCTGTATTAAGCAATGATCTTACCACTCTATGTTTCAGATATATAAGCAGAGTTTGTGGATGACACCAAGATGTGAGGTGTGGTTGACACACTGGAGGGAAGGGATGCCATCCAGAGGGACCTGGACAGGCTTGAGAGTTGGGCCTGTACAAACCTCATGAGGTTCAACAAGGCCAAGTGCAAGGTCCTGCACATGGGTCAGGGCAATCCCAAGCACAAATACATGGTGAGCAAAGAATGGATTGAGAGCAGTCCCTGATGAGGAGGACCTGGGTTGTTGGTTGACAAGGAGCTCGACATGAGCCAGAAAAGTGTGCTTGCAGCCCAGAAAGCCAACTGTATCCTGGGCTGCATCAAAAGAACTGTGGCCAGCAGGGTGAGGGAGGTGATTCTCCTCCTCTGCTCTGCTCTCATGAGACCCTACCTGGTGCACTGCATTCAGCTCTGGGGTCCCCAGCACAAGAAGGTCTTTAAGGTCCCTTTGAATCCAAACCATTCTGTGATTCTATGACCCAGTAGTGCAAACATCTTGAAGATCTCTATGTGTCTTATGAATGTTTCTATATGTGAGCTATTTCATGGAGGAGAGAGGAAGCAGAAGGGCTAAGGCAGGGAATTAAACTCCCTCTACAAGGAGAAAAACAAGATTTCTTGCCAATGTTACTGCATAGCTTAGAAGTTCAAACAACTTTTGAGACACATCATGTAGCGGAGGCTGTGACAACCTATGCTGGAAAATTGTTTTATATATAGCCTATTTTTGTTGGTTAAGTGGGCACTAGAGCACTGCACCACACAGTTCTCTCTGTCCCTTTACAGAGAGCAAGCTGTGCAGCAGCCATAACTCCTTGAATCTTTTACTAGATCCAGAACATTAAATCCCAAGCTGCCCCATTCACATGCTATCCAGAAAAGCCATTTTACATATTTCATGTCTTAATACATGAAGTTAAACAAGTTATCAACATAAAGTCCTGTTGTCCTGGGGCAAACTGTCTTCTCCCAAGTCTCATAGGAGAAAGTCCTTTACAAAGCAGTATGTATGTAGAAATTATTTTTTAAATTTTTTACTTAACAGCTATTGCTTTTCTCCACTTTCAGATTCAGATTTACTTTAGTGAGGAAACATCAATATTATCCATATACTAAGCAGGTCACCAGGTGACACAGCAGATAAGCTGACTGCCCCTAAGGCTTTCCAATATACTCACAGCTTACATCCCTTGTGCATTGCAAATTCTGTCAGACCCTGACTTCTAACAAATGCTTAAGTGTGAGCTTCCAGGTCTAGATTCTTCCCTGCAAGATATTCCAGTGACCCTGCTCTGCTCCAAGAAATTTAGGACTGTGTATTTCCACCAGAAATCACACTGCTTACCCGTAGCCAAAGATTAAAGACAGTGATTCTAGACAGCATAGCTTCTACTTGTTATGAAATGACACCCTCAAAGGAAAGGCATACACAGAGTTTTAACATCTTTTTCAACACAGTATGCTACGATTTCCTGTGCATGGGCCTTCCAGGATATTTCATTAGACAGAGTGATTGATCCGTGAAAAGCATGCTGTATGCTGTTCTCCTTCAACAAGAGGATGTTCAACAAAAAAAAAAACAAAGTAACCTCTAAAGGGATGTCTCTGACATGAGGGAAGACACTCTGGTACAGTCTGAAAAGCAGCAGAGGGAAGACCATTCTTGCCTCTGTCTTTTGTGGACAATGAATAATGTTCTACTAGTCTAGATTGCTCACTGTTTTCTGTTAATACCTTGATTTCCTATGGAAATTCAATTTTGCAGCTGCGTATTTTGCTGGTTTAGCCATCATTTTCTCTCCCCACTATCCCTCCAGTACATATTGAATCTACCCAACAAGAATGATATTTAAAAGAGTGGAAGTCTTAAGGACACAAAATGCTTCTCAAAAAACAGCAGCCAATAGCAGGAAAATCAGATTAGTCTCCAATTGACAGCACATGGCCTGAAACCACTCTGCCTGGCAGCAGCTCACAAGCTGCCTGGCACCCAGCTGCTCCTGGATCAGTCCCAGCACTGCTGCCTCCTCCTCGGTGTGAGCGTCCAAAGGGGAATGGGCAGGGAGGACAAAGGGAACCCTCACTGCAAGAGGAAAGAAAGCAGGAGGTCCCTGCTTCATGAAGGTCATGGTCAAGCATTGGAACATGCTGCCCAGGGCAGTGGTGGAGTCTCCAGCTCTGGAGGTATTTAAGAGGTGTGTGGATGTGGTACTAAGGGGTATGGTTTTGTGATGGGACTTGGTAGTGTTAGGTGGTAGTTGGACTTGCTGATCCTGAATGGCTTTTCCAACATAAATGGTTATGAATCTTCTATGATTGTATGACATTGTTGCTCATCAGAAACCAGTGGTCTTCTCCTGTGGAGCTTTTGTTCTACATGAGGATTTCTGAGCACTAACTGCTCACTGACTTGCTCCTGAAATGTCACATGTTGTGTTAAAGTCAGTCCCGTTGAAATTTAGGATCCTAGCTTAAACTGGTGCTTGGGAGGTAAGTGAGCTGCACCAAGGAAGGTAACAGTGCAGAAGCCTGTAGATATGCTTGGGGAACAGAAGTATAGCAAAGACTCCTATATTTAACAAGGGAATTAGAGTTGCAACACAGATGCCAAGTTCACAAAAGAGAAATCCAAACTGACAGTGATCAGGCACAGCTCTAGCCATACCAGGTGGACTGAACAGGGTGCAGACTGCACTGACGCCTGCAGAAATACGTGCACAACATCTGCCGAGGAAAAGTTTGAGGAGCATGTGCTCAGTGTTCAAAAAAAACCATCAAGGTGAGGAATAAAGTGAATGCAGGGCCGTTATTCACCAAACCTGCAGTCCTAGAACTAGATCCTAGAGTTCACTTAGGATCAGTCTGAGGAGGGACAAAAGTAAGCATTTTTTAAAGAAGTGGATACTGGCTTTCTGGAATGTGCTACCATAGGATGGAAACACAGAGCATCAGCAGGTTCCAAAAGAGTTTTGAAGTCTTTTTGAAAAACAGGCCTGTAAACAGTCAGTAGAGGGTAAAGATGTAACTTCCAGCATCCCTAATCCAACCCCTACTGGTGCCAGGAGTGTGAGGGAATACCTCAAAGAAGATGGGCCTGGCTCACATGCAGCAAGGAAGGCAGCAGAGATGGAGGGACCCTGGCCCAACCTGCTAACACCTTTTCTTGTTCATTGCCCTAACTGTAATAGACACAGCTCAGAAAAACCTCCAGATGCCTGCCCAAAGCCTAGATATGGTTTCCCACATAGCAATTTAAGATTTCTATGCTTATGATGCTTCTTGAGACTTTCCTAGGGAGCAAGGTTTTCGTGTTCAGTGGATCTTTTCCTTTTTTTTTTTTTTTTTTTTTTTTTTTTCTCCTTTGAATTTCACAGTCCAGCAATTCCATTTCCTCTTGGAGGACATCCTATAATCCTCTCAATCAAAGGGAACAAAAGGGAGAAGTGAGTAAGAGTTGTTTCTTTGCCTCAACCTTGGGTAGACTGGTGAGAAGTGAGGAACAGCAGAGACCATAGAGAAGACCCCCACTACTTGCAGAGGCCTGAATGTTAACAAGCAGTTTGCAACAACAAAATAAAGAACTTTGGGTTCAATCTCATTTTCTGTGCCCCAATTTATTACAAATGTCATTTAATACAGAATGATTTTGGCTATGAATTTTATTTCCTCTGGGAAGAAAATTAAGAATCATTAGCAGGGGAAAAAAGTTCAGTCTTTTGAGAGATCTAGTTATGTTGCAGAGCTCAGCTGCCAAATTACTATAAAAGTCCCTGGGAGGTTCTTTCTATGCAGTATGGAGAAATAACATTTAACAGTCAAGACTCTTACAACATAATAATAATAAAAAATAATAAGAGAGAAAGCCTTGGAAATACCTATGTAAAAACACAGAAAATTCTTATTTGTATTTCTGTCAGCACAGTAGTTTTCGACCAGCAAACTGAATGGCTACATGATCTGTTATGCTCTTCACAAGCATCCTAATTAAATGTGTTATCCTCTGATGTTATATAAATATTTTGAATAAAGTATGTGACTGCAATAGTGTTCAACAGATGTTCCTTAAATGAGAAACTGCAGGTTAATTGCTGGAATTGCTGGAATTGCCTTGCCTCGTTTTTAATTTTTTTTTTAACTTATTTTTGTTTGTTTGTTTGTCTGTTTCTTTCTTTCTTTTTTTTTTTTTTCTCCCGTTCAGTAAATATTTTTCTGAAAACAGAGAACATGCACAAAGGTGAGCCCAGCCACAGCTGTTCCTGGCATAGGTAACAACATTACAAATACTTGTAGTCTACTGGAGTTCATACATGAAGACATGCTACAGCTGTAGGGGAAATGCTTTGTTTGGATATGGATATTTATTTACCATTTATTTTTCTATTTACCAGAGGAAAAATTTTGGTCTGAGATTTATTTATTATTTTTTTTTCAGTTGGAGTATTTCCTAAATAATTTATATTTGCTATTGTATCAGTTCATCCACCCTGAGCTCCTACATGAAACTGGGATCAGAGCTTTTATACTATCCTTTGCATTCTAAGCCCATGCCTCAGGCATGTTTGAGCTATGGGAGGATGGTATGAAGGAATTAAGAAGGAAGACTTGCGATATATACAGAACAAGTGTTCACAGCTGAACCAGACAGCCAAAACTGCCTTGCAGCTGGGCAAAATGGGGACTTTCATCATACAATTCATATTGGTATTTTTGCTGTCCAACTTGGAATAACACAAACTGTTTCCAGAACATGTTTCTGTCCCCATATTGCTTGTCCAAGGCAAAGAAGGTGACTGGCTCAGTCACTTGTCAGTGCTGTCAAAATTTGGTTAGACAAGTCTCATCCTCATCATCAAGTGACAAGTCTCATCCTCATCATCAAGTGACAAAAAATCCATTGTGATTCCAAGAGAACTGTTCCAGTGCTTAAGCATTTACTCTATCTTGAAAATGTTCAGCTTATTTTGACCTTGGGCTTGCAGGTTTTTCTATTACCCCCTCCCCCCACACTAAATTAAGGAGAAAATTGGCACATCTTGCCCCATCTGTCATTAAATAATAGCTAATATTTAAAATCAGAAACCAGTATAACCTTCATTATCTGTCAGAAGTGAGTACTGAACTTTGTACCTGAACAGCTCTGACATAGCTTCATATGAGGTAGGAAAAGCAATGAGCACTAACTAGTTAAGCAGCAGTGAGTTAGGACTCCCAAGTGTGGCCACAGCAGAATAACCTGGATTTCAGTGCAGACACCAGGTGCAGATTTTTCTACCCCAAGCCCATACAGCAAGTGTGTTTGAACCACAACTCTGTCACTCCTGCAAACTAGGCTCAAATGCCTACTGGTGTCTCCCAGTAAGGTGGTGAATGAGCCAAGAGATGGTCATGGCAGAAACGATTCAGGAGATTTTCAGACAAACAATAGGAAAGGCAAGGAGAGATTAATTCCTTCCACATCCCATGTGCAACAGGAGTTTCCTAGTAATACTGGAGTTGCACCCCAGAGGCTGTTTCCTCCAGGAGATGCTGCTACACCAGTGAGGACAAACTCCCCAGATCCTTCTGCACGGAACCATAGATGTGTTTGGGGCTCCAACTTCACAAGAACCTGCCAGTCCTATTGCAGTAACAGTTTTCTTTCCCATCTCCATCATCCCAGGTTTGGGAAGGGAGGTCATGCTTGTATTTTGGGTTTGAACTACTTGTTCAAACTTGTTCGTTAACTTTTAGACTGAAGTTGTCTTAAAAAAAAAAAAAAAAAAAAAAAAAAAAAAGTATTAATCATATAACAGTAATAATCTATTCCACTTAATCAATAGGTAAAATGCAGGTAAGGGATATTTAAGGCAATGCATTGCAAAATTCAAGCTATTCTTTGGCAGCTGAACAAAAACCTTCACGAGTAATTTTCACTGCAGAACTACCATAGTTACATCCCCTGTATCTGTGTTGCTCTATGACTTCAAGGTGCAAAACTGTGGTACTTTAAAATGTTTCAAAATGTGTTACTTTTGCCCATTTTTCTTGTAATAAATGAGCTTTGCTTTCAAAATAAAATACTTCTTAGAACAGTCAAGTAAAATTAGATGAGAAAATCTCATTCAGAATTAATTTCAGAGTAATCATGGTTAGCAGGATTTTACAAATATCTTTTGTTAATGTGTTTTCCTAGCCTAATAAATGGTACCTGTAAATTAAGTGGGCAATCTTCTTTGAAATCTAAATGCCGTTAAGGCAAGAAGAATCGGCTTCTTTTTGGCAGAATATAAAGGACAACTAAAATATGCCCATGAATATTAAACACCTTCTCTCCTTTCAAGACTTGTTTTCATTCAGCTACCAGATTTCCTAATGAAATAGCTTTCCATTACTCTGTCCCAGTGTTTTCTAAATTAAACCATCTTAGTACCCAAACCAAATACACTTATTTCTGAAAATGCCACTGAGGAAAAAAATTGACACATGGGAAGAAGAAAGCAATGAATTCAGAACTAGAAAATGAAGGCATTTCAATCAGCTGCTTGAATGCCAGTCAAACACCACCTTGGGTGATTTTTGTAACTTTTATTTGCCGTTTCTTACCTGTTTAAACCATGACTAAACGATCCTGTGCATTGATACCGTTAGAAAAATAGTTTGTTGCACTAACAGAGATCCAGTGGTCCAGTGATCTCTGGGTAGGTTATTCCAGACCTTAAGGCTTTCCCTTGAGATGAAGAATGATGTTTTAGGGAAAGACTGGAATTCACATTAAATACCTACTTGAGAGTCTTACCAGCCTGGAAACAAGACACTAAGCATCACTGAAAGGAATAGGATTTGGGCAGAATGTCTGTGTTCTTGCAAGCCAAACAAATTGAAGTTTGATTTTTTTTTAATTCCTTTTTCATTAACATCATTAACAAAACACAATTATAATTAAGATATCTGGGCAACTTTAATATAAGTAGGAAATAGTTGTCTTCTAGGAATATCAACAGAGGTAAATATATGTGGTATCATTGTGAAAGCAAGACTGCTCAAGAGACTTTTCTGAAGTCAATGGTGTCAGATGTGAGATGTCTTCTTCTGGTTATGCTCTAGCGTAGTCCTCAAAAAACGGTAGTTCAGATGCTGCCAGCAGTCATAGCCAAAGAAACCGCAACAATACCAATAGACCAGAAGGAAAAAAAAAAAAGACAGCTGAGTTGGTGGCTACTGCTAAAATGTATGTCACACACTGGTAAGCTGCATTAACTGCAAGATTTGTTAAGACTTTGTGCCCACAAAAATCCAGATTATACTTCAAGTGTATCACACAGCTGAAAATATTGAATTCAGAGGAATCTTCCTCTTCCATGGCTCCAGGCTAAAGTTAGAAAAAGCCACACATGGCCCAGCAGCACAGTCTCTGGATCCCTCACCAACCTACAGTCTGGTGTCTCTTCACTGAGAAAAAGGACCATTGTAATGTGATTTTATAGACTGGAAAGGAGGAGGTGGCAGACAACATCCACTGCAGGTAACCAGGTGTCTGAATATCACACTGGTAGTGTGGTCACAGCTCAGCTCTCTAGTGATAAGGAAAGACGAGGGCATTTGGAGTTAATTCTCCCAGGACAGATGCCTCTGGGGATCCCCTTCTCCCTCCATGCATGGGAGGGCAACCCAGCTGCAAGTGCTGCATTTCAGACATTTAAGTATAAAAGAGATGATTCCCTCTCTGAGTGACTTAATATCCAAGAGCATACAGAAAGTCCAGGACTGAATAGGAACAAGCCTGAAAATTGAGTGCCAGTCCAGTGCTTTTGTGTACAGACAACATGATTCTCACACAGAAAGAAAAGCTCATTCTATTGAGAGACCTTATTGTACAACAAACCCATGTGAGGCAGTTATCTGGTGTGTAATCAGGACTGAAATGCTAGAGATGAACAAAAAGGCTTTCTTTGAAGGGAAGAACAAAGTGATGTCTATCTTGTCTGTGGCTGTTGCTTCCCTTGACAGCCATGGCCAGGCTTCTCTGTCCTGTTAGAAATGAGTCAGGCCATTTATTTTCATCTTATCTCAAAGTATCTGAGGCAATGTGAGAAGAAGGAAATAATAAATCCAGATCTGATTAGTGGAAATTTCATTTGATGGGTCCCTTCCTAGGTGAACAAAGAATTCAGCCTATTAAAAGATATTAATCAGAAAGACAGTATAAAACAGGACAAAGACAGAAACTGAGTAGAAGTAAAAAAAAAAAAAAAAAAAAAGGACAAAAACCCCCACAGCAGTAAAACATTGCTATTAAACCTCTAAGCTTTCCCATGTAAACAGCTGAAACTAAATTTAATTTTGTTTACTACAATGGGATGAAAAATCTTTTTCTTCCTTCAAAGCTATGAATTCTCACTTTCTAGATATGAATCACTCTGTTTCATTAACAAAAAATGGACTGTTGCCATCTTAGTTGTAGCCAAGAGTGTTTTCAGTAACCATAAATAACAGGATAAGTTGACTTGTAGGGAAATGTGATATGCTCAAAATTTCTAAATTATAAATAGAAAAGAGAAAGTATACTGTAGTGACATAACTGAACTCAATGGTACCACTCTAAACAAAGCTCAGAACTGTGCATTTTAAATACGTAATATTTCAGCTGAAAATTAAATCCACTAGCTTCTCAAGAAGCTGAGACATGGATGGCCGCAGCTCCTGGGCACAGGTATCAGAACAAAATGGGCAGGAGTCAGATGAGAAGAGGCTGAATTCACTTTGAGCAGCAGGATAAAAGCAGTCACCAGAAAACAAAGAGAGAAGCATCTGCACATGGGCTGGTGGGCTGGTCTTGGCCAGTCAGTTCATACCAGTGTTTATAGCAGGTTGCAGCCCATTATTTACCCACTGCGGGCTGCAGCTTGTAATGACAGCTATATACTTCATGCGACTGCATTGTGCATTGCCAGCAAAGTGCTTTGCATTACAGCCTCTCTCGGTATTCACCTTGACAAAAGACCATTTTCTGCCTTCTAAAGAGGTCTGGGTTTGGAACCGTGTCCCACAGAAGGTTAGAGAACATAAGTGCTTTTAAAGAGCATTTTCCTTAACCTATTCTGTATCCAGGACCAAATCACCAATGTTCAGGAGCCACCCTCTACCCTCTACCCATGTTCCTTCACATGTATTGCCTGAGTGCAACACCTGCAGTCTGCGCACAGCCAGGTCAGGAAAAAAAACACCATGGAGGGGCTGAGGAGCACTCCAGGGCATCCCACCTGCTCTATGCATGAGGTCTATGATGCCTTTCATAGAATCACAGAATGGCTTGGGTTAGAAGGGACTTTAATGATCATTCAGTTTCAACCCCCCTGCCATGGGCAGGGACACCTCCCACCAGACCAGCTTGCCCAAAGCCTCATCCAGCCTGGCCTTGAGCACCTCCAGGGATGAGGCATCCACAGCTTCTCCAGGCAACCTCTCCCAGTGCCTCACCACCCTCTGAGTGAAGAATTTCCTCCTTGGAAAACCTGGGACGGTTGCTGGTGGCTGTTGCTTGGGGCTGTGCGTGGCTCCATGTGGGGGCAGCTGGCTACTGTCAGCAGGGCCCTGGCACACATCCCACCTCTTTCCAGCAGTACCCAGCAAGAGGGAAAGTCCCAGGCTCAGACCTGCTATTGCCAGCCAGGACTCACCCCACCAGCAGAAAAATGTCTGCTTCACAAAGTATAGCCATGGTGTTTTGTGACCCAGCAAGTCTTTCCTATCTTTTTCTACATTCATTTACAACTAGTGTTCACATTCCTGCTTTTCTGATGATATTTTGCTCACATTATGACATGCAACATTCATACTGCTCTGGAAGAAAATGTATGGGAAGGAACATTAATTTATTTTGAAGGGTCAACCTCACCCACAAAGTTTCGAACATTTTTAATTTCTGGCTTGATTTACGTAGATGCAAAATTACTCAAGATGCCAGAACTACACAATACAAACAGCAGCTGCACATAGTCTGTGGAGACTTCATTAAACACTAATGAAAGTGGGCAAACCAGAGAATATGCATCACAATTTTTGCAAGTAAGAAAAGCACTTAGAGGAAAGACTGATAACAAAACACAAGTACTCCACTTGATATTTGAGTTAATTTCTTAGAGAAGCTTTTGAGACAGAGTAAACATAACCTCTGGGTATTATTTTTGCAATATAATCACTCCCGTATTAAAGCTTTTTGGATGACAATTTATACTAACTATAAAAGTGAACTGTGGTGAGGAAAGGTAAAAGGCAAAGCAATGCAAGGCAAGGAAAGGCAAGGAAAGGACAGGGATCTGATACACTGTGAAACAAGTGCAGTTATTACTCTTAGTCCATAAGAAATTAAAAGAGAAGTAGAATCATAAGATCTATAAGGAGATAATTGTGACTCTCTAATATGCATGCCTTTTGTGCCTTCTCAAGGCTGTCATCCCACATATATAACTAAAACTGTCCCTATGCCCTTTCTCTTAGCTGAGATACATTTTCATATCAAATCACAGCTCCCTGACTCAGGCCAGTTCTGTACTGCTGAAATCATCTGGGTTACTCAAGGAGAAAATGCTTTAGACTCTGGCAAATTTTCAGCAAATTTTCTCTACTTGAAAATGCATGAGGTTTGGTTCAAGAGATGGGAAATAGTCTGGACCAACTTTTATTTTCTGGAAATGAGTTTACTTATCCTTAGTTAAAAAAGGTAAGTCATCTCTTTCCTCCCTCAGATGATAAGCTTTAGAATGTGGTGAAAGTCAACTGCATAGCCACTAATGGCAGCATAATTAAATCTACTTTTAGTAGGAGGTGGCAGACAAATGCATAGTATACAAAGTAGAGGCAGGCAAGAAATAAATTTAAATAGAGCACAAATTATTTCTTACTGCTTCATTCATGTGTTACCATAAGAACAGTTTTGTTTGTTTGTTTGTTTGTTTGTTTTTCTTTTAGCATTTTTTTTCCCAAAGCAGAAAATATCAGTAGAGTGCAGACCATGTAGATTTGCTTCTCTACAATAATTTCTGTGCTCTGGAGTGTGCTTGAGTATGTGCTACGTGAACCGTGCTTCAAATCTGCCCATGGAGTCTGATACCACACAGGAACTGAAGCAGAGCTGTGCTTCCAATGAAGTCCTAATATGGGAATTTTATTATTATAGTTAAAATGTAAATATATTCCATAACAAGCAGGCCTGTTAGCTTCTTGGCCAAGAATTCCTTGGGTGAGCAGTTGAATGATGACTTTATTTACAGCAGAAAATTAATTCTATTTTCCTCCCCTGTTCTTCTGGACTTTTCACTGGCAAGGCACAGGGAAACTCTAAATTCGACAGAAAATCAGATTTTGTCAGCTGCAGAAAATACCTCATGATCTTTTTTTCAGTATTAAGTTCTCTGTCACTTGGGAAAATGTCTTCCCCTTTTCTAAAACGTTTAGCCAGAAATTGCTACACAAGGACATTTTCCTTATTAGAGTGCAACAATCCTCAGAGAATTTTAATCACCAAGCCCTGTATTAGCAAGCTCTATTCTAGTGTTAACTTCATCCTCTGCAACAAAAATGCTCTGTGCACTCCTGGGAGCAGGAAGAAATGGTTGAATTCAGCCTAATTGTAGTCTGTAAATGCAGTGCCTAGCCTTTTTCAATTGTGGGTCTTAATAGGTGAATGTACTGAACAGCTAGGTGTAAAAGACACTAAGCTGTAGCTAAATCCTCACCCAACACCAGTGAAATTTATAGGGAAAGGGAGAATGAAAAAAATAATATAAAAAATCAGTGAAGCATCAGCAAGACAAATAGTAAAGTGGGGAGGATGCTGCTACAGAGAGCACTCACATGGTAATAATCCATGGAACTGTTCCTGCAAGCAGAGTTGAGAAATGTTGATGGTACACACAGTTTTGTTAGAGTCCAACTACAGGATTCATATTTGCACGAGCAAATCCCTGCACACACAGCCATGGACATGACTGCTGTGCCTGAGGGAGGAACTCATAAAAGAGGGTGAAATCTGAAGACTATAATGTCTCCTAAGAGTGGGTTTCAGGGGAAATTTAGGGACTCAAGATTAAGAAAGTGCTGCAGAAATCTGTTTATCCAGCAATCACTTGGATATATTTGCATATTCAGTAGTAAAACTCTTGGGGCCCTTGGGAACGTATAGAAACAAGCAGTCTACTCAGGCTGGTGCTAGATCCTGCTGAAGGTCTCCTGTGATGGGGAGAAGAATTGGACAGTCACCAAGCTCCAACTCATTACCAGGAGATCTGTGTCCAGTAAATGCCTTTTAAAATGCCTGAAGGCACTTTAAATGGCTCAAGCCACAGCTGCCACAGCGTCCTTCATTCAGATGTGTCCTTGGAGGTAGGCTCCACTCTCCATAGTATCCTGGTGGTTACGGGATACACTATGCATGTGTGGAGCCTCAGGTTAATTCCTTTCTCAGCCCCAAAGCCTCATGCCCAAGGGAGAGCCTCAAAAAGCCAGAGTGTGTATGTTGGATGGGAAACTCTTGTCATGCCTCTTGGTGAAACTGGAGCACAGGCGAAGGTACAAGATTCATCAAGACTCTGTGGCAAACTCTATTATTCTCCTATTCCTGCCAGGTACAAGGTGTTATTCCCATTGACCTTTTCTCAATAACTGTTTTTGCAGATGTAAAACTAATTAACATTTATTAGGAACCTGAATACCAGCTATAACTTACTGATCTTTGCTTTAACCCTCTCTGGCTGAGGAGGAAATGGAGCAAGGGGTTTTGTGCTACTTGTTTTCTACTCTAACCTGCAGGAAACTACACAAAATCAGTCAGACCTTCCACACTTCAGGAAGGTCTCTGTGAGCAGGACCCAAGCATTTACAACTCCAAGGCTAAATGCCTGAGTAAGGTGACTCCAGGAGGAGAGCGATCAAGTATCACCCCATATTTTGCAGTTTCCTTAGTAGCTCTCTGCTAAGAAAGTGAGACCCTTGAAGGAGCACAATGCTCACCAAGGACTGGTGGAAAGGCCTAGACATCTAAAGTCCATTGCAGGATCCTGCTGAGGCCAGGCACTGCAACTCTGGACTCAAGACATATGCAAAATATGTAGGCGTTCTTTGTACAGATAAGAAGGAAGAGGTATCACAGGGTAGAGAAGACAGAGTAGCTATTAGGAAAGGGGTGGTAGAAACCTCAAGTTGTAGATCCAGCACAGGTGGGATATTGAGCACTATTTGTTGAAAGAGGAAATTAAAGGTGAGGCTAAAGGTGAGAGAGAAGACATTTTCTCTAACATTCATGCTATGCTTTGGGAATTCAAAGAGCATTTTTGCCCTGGAAGGGAAAGTCTTTAAATGAAGTTGGTTGAATGTCCATCTCCTCTTGAAGAAAACTGGATGAACCACAGAGCTGTGGAGGAAGATGCAAGGAGAAAACTTCTCACAAGAGCATTGTTCAAAATCTGTGGAATACATGATAGTAAATGTGATATTGCTCATGATTTTAAAAAAAAGTAAGGCATGCCTCTTATCATCTGTTCTCCAAGCACACAGAACCACTCATATTTTAGAAGCATTCATGAGAGCAACAAGTTTCAAAACCCTGAGTAAATTTTGTTCAGCTGACCACATTGAAAAGTTCTTTTTTTAAGGAGACCTTTAGGTAGAACCCATGATACTCACACTGAAATATATTTAAGCAAGTTTAAAATCCCTGGTACCTCCACCTGGTTTTGTTCATTGTATTATTCTTTTAAGTTGTACTCATACAGAAACATGCAGAATAGTCCAGATCCATTCTAGTTCAGCATTTGTTATTGCAGAAACAAGCAGGGTTTTGCCCAGGTCATAAAGAAAGCTTGAGTGTGATAATCAACGGATGGTTCAGGACATGTGGTCAGATTTTAAGAGGAAAAAGGTAAGACCTAGGTTTAAGCCTTGCTCCTCACAATGTTGAGCATAGACAGTACCTGTGGCCTGTGGAAGGATCATCTCTGCTTAATCACACTGACATCCTCATAAAAACCTGGAGTTTTAGAAAAGCAGGAGACAACAAGAAAAGGAAGTACTATTTTATTGCTGAAGCTAAACAATTCTCTTTGCCACCAAAGCTTCAGCCTGTACACTTGTTCACCTTGTTTATCTTTCTTACCACCTCAAAGACCAGAACAACACTGCTGTCTCCAGAAAAATCACCTCGGGGACAGCACCAAAGAAAAACTGTTTAAGTCTGCCTTTTATACCTCATTTTATTTATACTACATATTGTTTTCCAAGCATTTCTTAATCTTATTGATTAAAACATTAGGGTATCTAATTATTATTGGCAACACAAATCACTCTGTTATATCAAACTTACATCAATACTTATTATTATGTTACTAACGGTTATACTATTATTATTACAATTTAACCTTGTACTCTAATTAATCAAAAACAATTTGAGCAAACAACACAAATAATGTAACTCAACATTTCTTTGTTTTCCTTTCTCATAAGCAAATAAGATCATTATTCACCTTCTGGGTAATGAAACTGCTTTTACGTATCCATAACATCCAAAGTTCATCCTCCTTATTTAAAGTAAACTTCTCAGAACTTCATCTGCATGAAATTATTCAGACTGAACTGCAGGGAAACAAATTTGGGATTATTCTGAGAAATTTAGTCAATGCATACTTTGTTTATCCTATACCAATATCTAATTCTACTGATAGAACTGTTCTCAGTCTGCTGCATCCCCTTTTCACAGGCAAAATCTAGTATTCAAATATACCCCAAAACTCTGTATGGCTTGCTAATACAGAAAGGAAGAGGGAGGAGTGAGACAGAAGAAGAGGGAAGGGAAGGGAAGGGAAGGGAAGGGAAGGGAAGGGAAGGGAAGGGAAGGGAAGGGAAGGGAAGGGAAGGGAAGGGAAGGGAAGGGAAGGGAAGGGAAGGGAAGGGAAGGGAAGGGAAGGGAAGGGAAGGGAAGGGAAGGGAAGGGAAGGGAAGGGAAGGGAAGGGAAGGGAAGGGAAGGGAAGGGAAGGGAAGGGAAGGGAAGGGAGAGAGAATGATGACATGGAAACTAGACAGCATATTCTGAGTCTAGGTCACCTAGTCCACGGGAGGATTGCTCTTGAAAAGTTTATGGGGCACGCTATGTGAAATAGACAAGGCATCATCTATTTTCCCTGATCATTAGCTGCTTTTTAACCACACAGAATAAATGTCAGGCTAGACTCTGTTTACTAAATACCATTTGGGGTCTGTATGAGAATAAAATTGTCAGGGAATCTAATTTTCTTTTTGTGCATGTTAGATAATGTACTGCAGTTGTACATAGTCTTTGTGTGTATAGGTTGAAGGTAACCTATAGAATATACTCTGACCCATGTTGTTAAAATATTCTATGTGGGCGTAGGGACAACAAAAATTATAGGTGAAATGAAGTGTAGACTTCCCCACAAAAGGTTCCTGTTCCTTGTAAATATATGTTTCTTTGTCTTTCTAAAAGAACAGAAAATAATCATCCTCAATTAAATTTCTTTTTTTTTTCTTTCAAATATAATTTCTGATTTGCCCTTATCATTGTTATAATCAATAATTACAATATGATTATCACCCGTTTTTATGTCATTAAACAGTAAGTTATTTTGAACATTAAGAGTATAAATTCATTCCCTATAACAACCTTAATTTATACATTAGATTGATATTCCCCTCCATTTGCATATCCTAAAGCATGCACTCCCCACACATACATTTGCATCATGTTTTTTATCTACCCAGGTTCCATAAGGAACCCCCAAACTTTTTTTTTTTTTTTTTTTTTTGTTTGTTTAATGCTCAACTCATCTATCTTGGTCTCTCCTCCTCACTGTCCTCCCAAATCATTTAACAATGGTGACACTTTTTCAGTCTGTCACAGTGAACTCAAGGTTGCCTGTAAGTCACGGCTGTGAGCAGCCCTCTTGACCAGATGTGTTGTGAGCTGGGTGCTGTTCTTAAAAATTTGATGGTGTGAGGAGCACCTACCTGCAAAAGGCAGACGGGCACCATGTGGCACCCACTCGCACCTCTGCTTCTGTATTTTCATTGGATGGGGGAAAAAAAGCCAGACATTTAAAGGTTTCCTCTTGTATTGTTGGGCACTTAACCTTTTTGAAAAGTTGCTGCCTAGAAAAAAAATAAATTACACTTGGTGAATACTAGAGGCACAAAGAGTTTTATTATACATGATTACTATCAGCAATGATGGGTTTAAGATGATATTGTACGTGTATTTTCATAGATTACATTTCAGCAGGCTTGTATTCCCAATATCCTGTGTTGCTTAGATAAGAGAGCTAGTCAAAGGATGAATGTGATTAATTTCCAGGAAACCATGTTTTCCTTTCTTAATTATTATGTAGTTACATTCTATTTTATGTATTTCAAATAGCAAATAAGAGTATTGAGTCAATACCAAGGTAACCATGGCCTAGAAACTTATTAACATACACCTAATACTGAATGGTTTACTAGGCTAGAGAGAAATTTTGAGAGCATTTCAACTCTTCCTGTGTCTGTGTCATCAGATACTAGGTCCTGCATAGCCATAGTCTACTTTAAAATACTCTTCAGCTGAAATACACAGAGGGATTGCCATTCATGTTAATTGATGCACTGTTAAAAGTTGGATATTGTCGGCACTGCTTCTTTTGCACTATCTGCTTGCTTTTTCCAAGCTAAACATTTTTAATTTATATATGTAAGCTTTGTTGAAATGCTCTAAAGTGGTCCTACCATGACTTCACATGTTCCAAACCAAACCAAACCAAACCAATCCAAGCCAAAACAATCCAAACCAAACCAAACTAAACCAGTCCAAACCAAACCAAAACCACAACAGTCATTGTGGCTATAATTTAAGCATATCCTATCTTGTATATATGCTATGTTTATATACATTCAATGGAAACTAAAAGAAATAAGGTGGAGAAGTATAAAACATGAAAACTTCTAAATACATACTTTTTAATTTTTTATTTTTTTGTGCATAACAGCACAGCTGTCACTTAGAAAATGTGTCTGTGTGGAGCAGTAAAGGAGCAGGAGGAAAACCTGGTTGTGCAGCTTCATTTTCCAGACTCTAGAGGGATGCTGCCCAGGGCTGGCAGTGTTTGCATCCCTCTGCCATCACTTCTCTGCCACCATCAGCAGGCAGGGGAGGGACATGAAATCCAGTGGAGCAAGCAGGCAGCTTGAAGGTAAGGGTGCTGTGTAAGGGCTGCTTAAGCTGGGCAGGATTTTGCCCCGCAGTAGTTGCTGGACAGCTGAGAGGGGTCCCTGGGCCTCCAGGGCAGGGCAGGAAGCTCTGACAGAGACAGGTGGTGAGGGAAGCAAGGTGATGGTGGGTCCTTCCAGAGCCCCCACATGGAAAAGCATTTTTATTCTGATGCTTTTCTCCTAAAATATGTTTTGCTCTAAGGAAGATCTTCAGTCACCAGTTACGACTTCTCTTGCAGCCAGAGAGAATGAAATTACCAAATGGAAGCCTAAATCAGATTCATCCTGATAACCATGTTTTATCCCAGGGAACTGCACCCTCAGAGCCTATTCACAGGGTGACCAGATCAGGTAATGCTGTTCTCAGAAAAAAATGTGATAGCTGAGGGGCAAAGACCATTGGGGTGTGCTAAAGAGGAAGCACTGGAAGTGATCACCTGCAAATTATAGCAATTAAGCTTGGGGATATGAGGAAACCCTATTTTGAAGAGTTTGAAGATGAACTTCTCATTGTCTGTGACTGCCAGAAAGGCTCCTGAGGGGAAGAGGCCTATCCATTTTACTTCTCCCAGCTAAATGGCCATATCAGTGTTCAGTCACTGGCTCAGAACGGAAACCCGGGCAGCCATTGTGGCAACTCTGCCAAGGAAAAGTGTGTTGGGGCTGTGTCATCTTGCCCTTGAGCCTCCAAGGCTGACCAGCCAGAGCAACCAAGAGAAATACAAAACCCCTTTCATGCTATGAAGCTGGTGGGTGAGCTTTGTGTCAGACATCCAGGAGCATCTCTACAGCACATGGCTCTCTCCCTCTTCTTACTGGGTCCCTGTATTTCCAGCCCAGCTTAGGTCTCTTTTTCCAGCCACACACTAAAAACACCCTTATTGTCTCAACTAGGCTGTGAAAGAACCACAGTTTAGGTTTAAGTGCCTGTGATGCCCCATTGCCAAGCCTCCAATAACCTCCAAAATTCTCAGAGGAAAACGAAGACATGACATGTTTCTGGTACGACTGAGTTGTCTTTATGCACCAGAAAGGGCACCAACACCATTAACATGAATGATGAAATGCCTTTACAAATCATTTTGTAAAACAATATTCACAAAACAAAGTGTGCTAACAAAACTACTCCAAACTGTGCTAAAATGACTCTCAGTGAGCGTTGTGGACATATATGGTCCACGAAACCACTTACAAGCTAAGCCTCTCTTAGCCCCATCAACAACAGATGGGTTTAAACAAAGCAGTCATTTATCTTGATTTTTACAGCCTTGGCAATCCAACGTAACTGCTGATGTCCACCGTGTCTGCAGCCCTCACTGGGAAAGATTAATAGGCCTCGTCAGATGCAAAGCAAAAACTTGTTCTTTCAAGACCTAATTATTTTGTTTAATTGTAAGCTTTCTATGGAATTTACTCTTAAAATCATAAAGAAATACCATGTAAAGTTCAGATCATTATAATTGCAGCAGGTGAAAGTAAAATACAAAGCAAGAACTCAAGAAGTTGCCCTTCAGCAAGTAGGCAGAGATCTCAGTGACATTTTCAGCAGCTTGAAATAGGTGTTTTTGAAGCTTTAAAGGAACCGAATCCAGCCTGTGCTCCTAAACGTTATCACATTCAAGGGGGCACAGGTTTGCTCTGCGGTGCACAAAAGGTGCTCACTAGCCTGAAGCTGTGTTGATCTCAAGCATTCCATTAATAAATCACTTTATGAATAAATCACTGCATGTACAGCACACAAGAGACATCTTAAACTAGCAGGAGAATGAACAAACTGATCTAGCTGTTTTCCAGCTCTGAATTTATAGAATACCTAAATGATATAGTCTTCCTACATACTGATAATCAACTTAACTTTCTGTAACAGTTTTCTTCCTGGGATCACGGCATGCCACTTGCACACAGGAATAGGGTTCCCACTAGACTGAATAGGTCTATTTTCAGAGTTTTGGATTATTATTTTTTTGTGTGTGTGTGAAATTAACAGTAGCAGTAACCGTTAAGAGTTTTTTAGAAAACACCACAGCAACAAAACATCAGACAGTAATGTGACCCTGTCCAGTGAAAATTTGATTGAGTGTTTTCTGCTCTATCAACTTCACTTACTGCAGGGAAGGCAGAGAGGGTTAAGGCAATCTTAGGAACACAATCAATATTTCATTTCCTTGCAGCTAAATAACAGCCAAGATAAACACTTCTGATTAAGATGTTTATAGGACTGGTGCTTTTTTGCTTTACAAGCATATATTGAGGAATCCTCCCAAACTCCTGTGGGAATACTTACATATATTTGAATCATTTTATAGGCAGCACTGAAATACAGGAAGAAAGCCTGACATTAGGATTTCATCCACCTTTTGACATCTAAAAAAAATCTGGACAAAATTTCACTGAAGCCAGCTAAGTTTTCAGCAAGTATTTAACTGGATCTCAAATAATTTCATATTTGTTTTATAGCAAAGAGTGCATACAAAATTCATGATCCTTTTCAGAAAACAAGTGGAATTCTTGTGGAAATGTTGGGACTAGAATTGAGAAAATTCTGGTTTTTAGTCCCTATTTTAAGTTTCTGTCATAGACAATGGATTCTAACTTATTCTTATATGCTACACAGCTAAAGAAATATGCAACAAGCCCCAAACTGGTTTTAGTAGTGGGTGGTATGCATAATGTTAATTGCTAATTATAGTGTGTTTGATGAGAATTAATTATTATTTTTTATTTATTTATTCATTTTATTCAACTAGCTCTAAATGGTTTGCATTAAGGGAAGGTCTACAGAGAACTGAAAACTAGATTATTCTTCAAGACACATCTGGCAGAAAAGGGAGCTGCGTTATTTAAAATCCTGAACCCTGACTACAAGATTCTGCTGCGTCATCTAGTAAATCTGATCCCATTTCTTCCAAACAGTGGAATTTAATTACAAAGGCTTATGAGTATATCATACACAATGATATAATCACAGATGGTAAGTCCATCAACAGCTTTATCTGAAAATTAACAACAGATAGTAAGGCACCCAGGGGAAAACAGCAGGCTTTTCGGTTTGCTGATGTATATGAGCTTTTCTAATACAACAAATGCTCTTCCATGATGTTAAACAATAACACAAATTGATTCAAGTCTGTGTAAATAATAATAGGTTATAGTCTTAGATGTTCCACATCTCATTGACAGTGTTTTCAAAGGGTTATTTAGCATTTACCTATACAGCGTTCCAAAAAACAATGAAAAACATGTAATTAAAAATTCCACCTACTGATACACTTAAAATATTAGTTTGTTTTAGTATTTAATATTTAAAGGTCAATAATCTGAAAATTAATCTGGAAAATCTTTTCCCAGATAGGTTTGAAAAAAAACTCTGGTCCAGTATAAAGCAGAGGTGTTCATTCTTCTGCATTATGATATGAATATTGGAGTTCAATGACAGAATTTTGCAGTAGTTTTATTCTGCTGTTAAAGGATATTTTAGATACTGCTGTTAAAGGATACTTTGTTTTAAAATAGTAGTACCACCTAATAGTAAGCCATCTCTTCTGGTATAAGCACAGGGTATAAAATATGCCATTTTAAAATCAAAAGGCTAATTTCAGTTTCAGTACCTTATGAAAGCCTTTGCAAATAAAACACCAAGAAATGTGATGCAAATAAAAATGTACCTTTCAATCCCAGAAAAGAAAGATCTCATCAATGATATGAACTCTGTAAAATCACAGAAAAGGGGAACAGAAAAATGACATAATTCAAGAATTGGGAACACCCAGTAAAATTAATGGACAAGAGCTCTAATACAACCAAACGGAAGTATTTTTCCCCAAGTCACAAATCATTAAACTGGATAACTTAATTTAGAAACAATTTTGAAATCCAAAAATTTGAGTGAAGTCAAAAAGAATCAGATGATAAAAGAAAAAAAATATATCTGTCATCAGTAGAAACATGAGGATGCAGATAGAAACTGTGTTTCAGGGGGATCGTGAACTGCTGTGGAGCTTGGAGACTGCATGGGGATCTGTTGCCACTTTCTTAAAGCTTATATCTGTATGTTCATTGCAGTCCATTATACTAATGAAGCTAACAGATTGGAAGGACCACTGGTTTAACATAACTGGGTGGAAGGACCACTGGTTTGACATAATTGGGTGGCACAGTTAATATGTGGTAAAAAAATGCACCAATGTTAAGTGGAATGACTTCAGGTCATGGGCTAGCTGTTGCCAGCAGCTCATTCCTACTGTTTCCCTGCTAACAGTTTTGGAAAACTTACCTTCTCTCTTATGAATTGTATTTGTAGAGATTTTTTTTGCAGATAATGTTGGTAAAAAACTGAATATAGATCAAGTCCTTCCAAGGAGCAAGTCAGCCAGTGTGTTGACATATCTGAAATATCCAAACTGGCTACAGAAAGGTGAGCCACTGGTGCAGACATCAGATCTTCAGAAAGATCTCCACAGCCTGCAAAATGATCAAAGAAAAACCTCTGTAGATTTACTGGAGATTTTCTGGGTTTCGTGGGTGCACAGGCTGCACACTGAGGTGAAGGAATGGAGGAACTGGATGGGCTGAGTATGAACTCTCAGCTGTGATTCACATTTGAGGTTAATGGCTGTGGCATTATTCCGTTGAGCTAGAAACCCAAAAGGACAGTAAAAAACATTGAATAGAATCCTTCTTTATGAAATTATCTGAAGTCTGCCTGTAAGAGTGATTGCCCTGGAAATCATCTGAGAAAAAAAAAAAGTATTTCAAAGAGATTAAATGCTGACATATTGCCAGGAGTGGAAATATTTAAGATGGAAGGAAATTATTGTACATATGTAAGGCATACTTCAGAGCAGGGAGAAATGGGAGGGGCTGTGGCAATAGACTACAAAGATCTCATAGAAATGGTAAGTCCAACAAAAGTAATCTCTCTTAGAAGTATATGATGGCAATTATTTTAGCACAGTGAAATGAACAATAAAAAAGAAACACCTGACAAGGCAAATTACAGTATTCTAAGTGTAAATTAGGCACTAGACCAGTAGATGTGCAATTAGGCAATAAAAAAATATCACTAGTGGATTTTTATATTAATTGTTTCTGTCCATCTGCAGTGGCTTAAATATCCCCTGTAGCTTAAAGGGAGGTCAATGACACTTGTTAATCTATTTCTTCTACTGGGGAGCTCTGTGGGTACCTCTATCTGTCAAGTATCTATCATCCCCCTGTAATGCAGCCAATACTGGACTAAGGGGTCACCTTCCCCTTTTCCTTTCCTGCAAGGTGACTACACTTGTGGTGATGGAGTGTGGAGCAACCCCAGAGTCAAGGTAAATCTTTCCAGAAGGCTATGGACCAGGTCCTCAGCACTTAAACCAACCAGGAACTGCCCCAGTTGAGTTTAGTTTCTGTGAAAGCCTGTTCCAGGAGATGGTCACTGTCTCCAAGGACAAGATTTCTTGTTAAAGCTTTGAAAAACACAAACACCTACATACCCCAGAAGGCAGGGGAAGAAATAACTGCACAAAAATGGGACTTGCAAGGGAGGGTAGGTTTGTAACATACCTGAAACATGGTAAAGGCTTATATAAGTAATACTCAGTAAATCCACTCAAACCCCAAACATTTTCCTTTCTAACCTTAGTTCTGTTCTCAGGTGTAAGATCGGCCAAGAAGCACAACTGTTCATATGTCTGCACTCATACTCCTTCTTTAAATCTGTCTTGTAGTCTAAAGCTATCTTGTTTGGAACTCCCTACATGGACTTCTCTGGATGGGCTAAATCCCAAATAAGAGCACGTGCCAAATACTTTGGGGTCTCTGACCCATAAAGCTTTGTAATATTTAAATTTTATTAACTATGAGTTGGAAAGATTGGTCAATTTTTAAAGTAGCACAAATGCAGCAAAAAATCATGTACTCATGCACATATATCACAGGTTGGATCAGATATTTCAGAGACAACATCTCAATTAGTAGTCCTCAGCAGTACCAGACAAATCCTTATTTAGATTGTGATTTTAATATGGTATGGGAATTAATAATACTACACTGAAAGTATTCATTGTTCACAAATACCATAATAGCTCCACAAAATAGAATGGAAAGAGAATTATAAATGAGAATTTGCAACAAATAAATGCAAATATGGAATCACTGTTCTCTTTTGTAGGCTCTAATTAGATGCTTACTTCAGGAAAGATGGCCAAACAATATTGCAGCCCATAAACAGAAAAGGTTAAATCAGCCTTTAGCTGAAGCTCTGGCCCATTAAACCTTTTTTGAGGCTGTGTAGTCCATGATTATGAGTAGAACTTAATGTATTTTTTTTAAACTATCTTTAAAATGATAAACAAACTTGAAACACTGAGAAATGTAAGCTAATAATGTTTATCCTTAAAAAGCCTGACTGTGGAGGCAAATCACTTGATGTTATAAAAAAAATGTTCACTGCAAGTTTTTAATAGGTCTGTGGGTATTTAAAATCTAATTTAAAGGTGTCTTAATGTATTTTTTGTTCCTTCTTGCAAAATATTAATAAGAAACTACAGAACTGTTCAATTGCTTGAAAATACATAAGAACAAATGCAGACAATAAAATGCAGAAGATAAACTTCCAGTTTCCAAGCTTTCACTGAAAGGTAATACAAAAGATTTTATTTTACTTATTTCCTGAGGTCTAAACATGTTGCTTGTTCTTTTCTCATTACTTTCCCTTTCCTAGATAAATATGGTATTTCAGCCTCTCTCAGAAGGCGACGTTCCAGGAGCACAGGGACAACAGCTCTTCAAGCAGACCAAAGAGTGGCATATTCTGTCACTCAGCTGCTGCTGCTAATCATACTGTATGATCAAGGCAATGACAGTTCATCTGCCTTTATATCAAGTATTTGTATCATAACTCCCAACAAGTATTTTTTCCACCTTTCTCCCTCCTTGATGTCATTTATTTCTATGCAATTTTCTCCTTATCCGTTTTCAAATTATTATTTTTATATGTAACATTGTCACTCCTGCAGAAATGGTACATTGCCAGAGTACTCTTGCAAACATCTGGCAAATGTAGTCAGTAATCTGATTGCTGCCCATAGAAATATAAGGTTATAAGACTCATTTCAATCTTTGTTGACATCATAAAAGTGTTCTGTGCCTGTTATGTGGTGTAGAACCATTTTTGTTACCAATTGTCTCAACAGAAAAAATTGCATCAATCAGTATAGATTCATGGCAAAATCTTCACCTTCAGTTGTTCATATGGATTAATAACAGATATAGACCTGGCCAATTAAGGCCTCATCCTGCAAGCATTGTTGTAACACATAAATAATTTCATGGGAGACTAGGTAACTACCTCCATGTTCACAATGTCTCTCAGGACTCAGGCATCAGAAATCAGCAGAATTTCTTCACCTTTTCTTGCTCAATACATCTCTCCAAGGAAAGTTCTTCCTGCCTAGTTCATGCCAAAGTTGTGTATATTTGCAAAACTAACATAAAAGCGGATTTCCCCTTTTGGTATACATATTCAAGTGGTTTTAGATAAATGCTGCAGTGCTGCAAGTCCACTGGATAGCACTAGTTGGCTATCTTAATTTACCCTTCCCCACATGGTGCTAAAGAGCACACCTTTCAAACTTTGTCTTTTGCTTAAAAAATACAAGCAGAAGCGCTTGAAACCCATCTGTTGTTTCTCAGTTAAACCATATTGTTGAAAGCAAAGTGTCAAGAGCTTTATATGTTGTTGAAATCTAAAGATGCATCAGCCCCATATATTTTCTTAGTGCAAGTACAAACACACACACACAAAAAAAAAAAAAAACACAAACAAACAAACAAAAAAAAACATTCCCTGTCCTAAACGAGTTTACAATCAATGTAAGATATTTCAGACAAAAAATGATTGTACTAAACTCAGAGGAGAGTGCTGGTCCTATGATGCAAACATCCCAGTAAAGAAATAGGCTTTAATTACATAACTATCTTCTTACAGACACTTTATAAAATTTTATAAGGTTGTTTTGATGTAACTAAGGTACACAAGAGGTCTTGGTGTATGTAATTCTTTTTCTCATAACATACCCATACTCAAATAAAACAGTCTGTTTGAAACAATCCTTAATTTATTACTTTATAGTTCTTCCAGTTAGTAAAGTTTTCCTTGACTTATACCATATTAATCCATATTTCCAGCTTCTTCCACACTGAGTTTCCCAATCTCAGTAATTAGTACCTCTGAGACATCTCTTCATTTTCCAGCTGAGTATTTTAGATACTGACTTAAATTTTCTTTTCAAAGTTTTAGAGCTTTTGTTCATTAATAATAAATGATAGACACAGAAGAGGAAGAAAGCATACTTAAAATATTATGTATAACATGGGGTCAAAACTTTCCAATTGTTACTTTTTTGAGTTACCTTGAATTTTCATCTCTAAGTTGTAGTGCTTTAACTAATTTCTAGTAAATGTAGAAAGGTTTTTAAAAGCATCAGGTATAAGACTGAACATAAATGTTGTCAATATGCTCATGGAAATAGTATTTAAGTTCAAGAGAAAGTCTCAGATAGAGGGCATGAACTTGGATTTCTACTCAGTCAAGAAAGAGTTTGGCATGCTGTGTCCATTTGCAAAAACTTCCACCCACCTTGCATAAAGCTGGATAGAGCATTAAAAGTGAGGGCAAGGGAAATGAACATTTTGCACTGCAATCAGGCTGCTAGGAAAGCAGCTTTATTTTAAATTCCCTATACCAACAGAAAGGTGACTATACTATCAAAGATGTTTCCTAAAGCAGCACCAAGGCACAATTTTGATAAGAAATACAGAAAAAAATCAGGTAATTTAAAATAAAATTAAAGGTAAATTTATTCATAAATACACAGACAAATGTGATTTTCCTTGTGGAGGTACTTACTGAATATGGTCATCAGTTCTTAATACTACTGTTTTGCGATTTTTTTCAATGACTGTCAGAATTAGTACTTCTCAGTCTCTGAAACTGAAAAAAATATATTAAGCTTTAGCTGTCAAGCTTTGTAACTTAGTGCACAGAATACAAATCACTATCACCAAAGGAGTGTGTGTGTGGGGGGGGGGGAGGGGAACAAGGAAAAAAAACAGCCTTAATTATTCAGAGATTTAATATACTGAAGTATCATTAACATTCAGGACTCCATCTTAAAGTAATTAAAATGCAGGAAGACTTAAGGGACTGGAGGTCATTGAGAAAAACACCTACACAGGTGCATGAAGAAGGAGGCTGGCTGGAAGAGAGAAGCAAGACATTATAAAGAGGAAGACTAATGCTTGTTGACTCACAGGTCCAAAAACATCCTCAGAAAGCTTTGATTAAGGACACATAAGATATTTACATGTTTTTATAAGGTGCATTTTATCTGAGTGCTTTGTAAATAAGCTTTCTGACACATCACAAGCACTTGGGGGCTAGTTTTCAGTATTGTGGTGTTTTGGTTGTTTATTTCATGTTATTTATTTATCTATTTATTTATTTATTCATTTATGTTTGTAGAAATCCCTTCTTTTAAAGCTCTCTGCATTGTGTTTAACCTTGAACAGTGTGTATGTTGCCTTAAGTACCTCAGAATCAAGGTTGTCTAACAGCGAACTGTGCTTGGTAGAGCTGGTTGACAACCAGGGTAAGCTATTAATGAAAAAATGGCTCTTTTGTGTGTGTTTGTGTATGTGTGTGTGTGTGCGCGCGCATTTGTTTTTCCCCCCAGGTAAAATCAGACAAGATACCTAACTCCTTTAGCTGAGGCACATGCAAAGGGGTGACTTCATCTAATGCTTCCTCCTCTGGGAGGTCCTCTCAGACACAGGGGAAAGTCCTCAGCCACAGCCCCATTTCTGCAGTGGCTAACTCACAGGCCTTCTCCTAATTTAATCCAAATACTAAGCTTTTCTTTACAGGAACTCCCCACCCCCTGAAAAAGTCTCAGACATTATTCTCCATCCCCTTGATGCTGTTAAATTGATGATGACACTAGAGCAGGGCAGATTCACACCAACACACAGACCTCTAAGGGCATGAATGCTGTGGATTTCAATCTGATATCTTTTTTTTTGGTTGTTGTTGCTTTTTAACTGAATTTCAAATGCAGTTTACTCAGGACTAGAATGTCATTTTATGGTCCTCTGACTCTCATCAGTTGAAATGAACATTTGGATAAATGAGAAATTATTTTCTTGCAAGACTATTTTCCTGATATTAAAGCAATGTATTTTTTTCAGCTAAGAAAGCCAAAAAACATTAAGCAGCTTATGAGCCAGGGACAGAGTTAGTGTGCACATTTACCCCAACCTTGTATTACATGGTTTTGACGTCTGAAAGAACAATGTCAAGCAAAATGATCAGTACGCAAAAAAGCTATTAATGACAGTCCCACAAAATCTACCATTGTTTTTCTCTACATTCAACCTGTTTCTGTTTTAGAAAGTATTGAAGTAGGTAAATCATCAGTATATAAAGAAAAAACAGTCTTCTGATTAAGATAGTTCATTTGCATTCCAATTTGAGTCTTGCTGCTGTTTTTTCTTGTGTCCTACTGCCTCAACTTAATTTGCCTGTTTCTCAATTTTCCCTTCTTTAAAATGGGGAGAGTCATAACTGTAGCCTATGTTTTGCCTTTTTGAACTGGATGTTTTCAAATCACAAGTATAAATCGGAAGCTGTTAGGGAGCTCTTCCTCTGAAAAACACTATGGATCCTCAATAGCTGAAAACTTAGGTTTCCTTGTTTAGCGTTCCCTATCTCCACAGCTGCTGGAGCTTTTTTCTTTTTTCTTATATATATATATATATATATATATAAAAATGTTTATATTTTGTTATTCAAAGTCTTCAAGTGAATTTTCAAGTGAATTGAATGTGAGCTTTAGATTTAAGCGTCAAGCTCTGTATTCATTGCATGTAGTCAGGAGAGAAAACACTTAGCAAAACCTCACAGGATTTGCTCAGGTTCAGGAGAAGCAGCAAATTTTGTGAGGAGGCTGAAGATACCTAGGAAAGATGAAGTGCAGCAACAGGAAATGTTATGAGGTGTTGAAGGAAATTGTTAGGGTTAGTGCTGAAAAAGGCAGAAACTAGTGATGGTCTGAAAGAGGTCCCAGCAGGAAATGACTTCCTACTTCCCAAATTAACCCCATGGCACTCCTGAAAACCAGGCATTTGCCCATGACACACCATTGAGCAGCAGAGACAGGATACTGCCTTTATCTTCTCACAGAAGGGTTTCTGGGAGCCCAGGCAGTTTCTGAGTTATCGTGTGCCAGCAGAGCAGATCTATTCTGTGATGTTGAAAAGGCCTCCCTTGTACAGTCTCACCACCAAAGAAGAGTGTCAGGTATTTGTAGCTTGTATTAATTTCTGTTGCAAGCACAACATAGCTAAAACCAACTAGTGAAATGGAACTTGAAAGTGTATATCACCTAGATATGGGGGATCTAGGTGTGAAGGCTACTAAATCTGTCATTAGCTGGGGTCCACCACGAACCATGCCTGCACTGGTATGGGACTGTGCCCAGCCAGTTAACCTTGACTTTTAGAAACATAGCACCTCTCTATTCTTGCTCTTATGGACTTTTTATTGCAACAGACAGCACTTCTCACTAAGGAATTCACAACAGTCTGTTGAGGTTTTTTGTTTTGTTTTGTTTTGTTTTAAACTAAAAAGTTACAAAGGAAAACTGCACCATCACCCCTGGTCTTTCTCTCTTGGAGCATCACAAGGACATATCAGCTTCCTACTGTTTTGTCAGTATCTGCATGTGAACTATAAGTAGAAATGTACAGAAGGCACGAATCAAGTACCTGTCTAGGTACTCGGTATGGATTTCATGTTAGCATGTCAGTTATACAAACAACATACAGTGCTCCTTTTCCTTCCCCTACCACAGCACTGCCTCCAGAGGGATGGAGAATCAGCTAGATCACACAAAGGAGCAAAAGAGAAGCAAAGCTGCTTACTCAAGGGCTCACAGCCATCTGGGCATGAAATACGTTCAGCTTAATAAATTCAGATTGGTACCCCATGCAGCAACCTGTCTTCGAGTGTATGTGGGCAAACAAAAGAGTATGTTTTTCTATCAATGCTGGCTTTGTGTACCACGAAGGCTCAGCCCATGTGTTGCTGATACCACACTGTTGTGGTTTAATCCGGCCGGCAGCTAAACACCACGCAGCCGTTTGCTCCCCCTCCCCCTCCCTCTCTGGGACGGGGGAGAGAAATGGAAAGTGAAGCCCATGAGTTGAGATAGAGACAGTTTAATAAGACAGGAAAATAATAATAACAATAATAACAATAATAACAATAATAACAATAATAACAATAATAACAATAATAATAATAATACAATGGTGATAATAGTACTACTACTAATAATATGTACAAACAAGCGATGCACAATGCAATTGCTCACCACCCGCTGACTGATGCCCAGCCTAACCCCGAGCAGTCCGGCCCCCTCCCCCCGGCTAGCCACCCCTATATATTGTTTAGCATGACGTCAGATGGTATGGAATACCCCTTTGGCTAGTTCGGGTCACCTGTCCTGGGTCTGTCCCCTCCCAGCTCTTACTGCACCCCCAGCCTGCCTGTTGGCAGGACAGAGCAAAAGGCTGAGATGTCCTTGGCTTGGTATAAGCACTGCTCTGCAACAATTAAAACATCGGGGTGTTATCAGCACTCTTCTGATCCCAAGCCAAAACACAGCATTCCACCAGCTACTAGGAAGAAAATTCTGTTCTAACTGAAACCAGGACACACACGACAAATGCTGTGCAGTGACTTCCAACCTCAGCCAAGCCAGGTATTTCCCATGGCACTGCATTGCTCTGCAAGGGCACATCAGCTTGGACCTTGAAGCCACATAGCTGGAAATTACTGGGCTGGTGCCTCTAGCTCAGTCCAGCAGTGCAGCACAGGACAGCTGCTTTTGATCACCGGCTGGCTTCACGCAGCAGCAGTTCAAGTGTCTCTGTGCTGTGGTTGCCAGCACCCTCCTTACAAAGGTTACCACATTTGGTATTTGAAATACTCACTGTTACTCTGTCTTCCATGCTCTGATGTCAAGTGTGGTATTAGAAAATGCAAAACAAAACATGCGTTCAAAAGAGGATCCAAAAATATTGCTTCTCAGCCAAGGACAATTTTGAGCATGCAGTCTCAGTGAAATGCCCACGTTGGTTATTTTAGGGTTGTGTTCCTTTCTTAAATCCTTTACACTTCCATACAAAAAGCCTTTTTGCTAGTAGCCTCTGTTGCCAATTCTGCTGCAAGCTGGAACACGACCTTTACAAAAGATAAACAGAAGCAGAGCGAGAACTGCCAAGCAGTCCGGCAGCATTAATACCTCTCTATGAGATACAAACTTTAATGCTGATTTATGCAGTTGTAGATCAAAAGGAGATGTACCCACACTTAGACTATTCAAGTGTAGCAATTACTTACAGATCTCAAAATGGAGCTTTTCCTAAAGCCAAGCTGATATATCCTTTTCCTTGCTGTGAGGAAGCTTTGTTGAAGACAGCCAGGGTCATCTTGCAGAAAATGAGTGCTTTTAGCAAGTGAAGGTTGAGTTTAAAGCTCTCACCCCTGCACACAGTGACTAATATTTCACTTCGGAGGTGGCCTCACAACTGTACAAGGGCTCTAGAAGTGTGCTAGCCATCAGTTTTATTAGTGCTATTGTATTTTATGAAAGTCCATTTTTTCCACACCTGAGTGGGCTTTTAAAAGTACACAGGCCAATGGAAGTCTCTTTTGTTACAAACAGTAGGCAACTTCACTAGGAGAGCATCAGCTTTGGCAATAAACAGCGTGGTTTCTTTGGGGTCCCTGGCAGCTAAAATATCCGCACTCTAATATAAACAGCTTAGGAGCCTAATACTTCTCCTTTGTAACACAGAGGTGGAACATTGATTTCAGCAGGAAGCGTGACAAATTTCACAGTCGCTCCAGTTAATACATTTGTCTTATACTCCTGGTGTTCACACCACAGGATAAACAGAGGCTTTAAATCAATTAGTGAATGTTTGTAAAGTTCCTCACAATCTAAAAAGCTAAGTGCAAGCTATTATTACCTTCTTGTTATAATTTTGCTATCATTAATCATTCTGCATTTTAGGGGGAGGACAGCTGACAAACTCCTTAAAATTTCATTCATTTATATTAATCAGAGCCATTATGCAAACCTTTTCCAGAGTGAATATATTAAATACTGCCAAAAGCTAATTGTTACATTATGCATATTATTACTCCTTTTTGACCCAGTTGATTAACCAAGCTATGGGGTCTTCTGCATTATTTCTCTTGGGCAACAAAATGGATCGTGGAGTCAAGTGCCCTAGAAGCAATGTGTGCAGTACAGAGCTTTTCTGCACACAAGGGCAACCCAATAAAAGGTATTTATTCACTCACAGCTACCGTCTGCTACCCAGGCTCAGCACAGAAAACTCTTGCTGCCCTTTTTTTCTCTACAGTGCTGTCTATACTGTTTCATAGCATGTCTGGTGTTGTCTTGACATTTTTCCCCACATTTCAGTTGTTCCTCTTTTCCTCCTCATTTAAATGAGGAGGAAAAGGTTCCTGTTCACACTGGAACAGGCTCCCCAGGGAAGTGGTCACTGCACCGAGCCTGTCTGAATTTAAGAAAAGATTGGACTGTGAACTTAGGCACATGGTCTGAACTTTTGGGTAGACCTGTGCGGTGTCAAGAGTTGGACTTGATGATCCTTAAGGGTCCCTTCCAACTCAGGATATTCTATGATTCTATGATTCTATGATTCTATAAATGTCAGCCCAGAGCCAGCCATTGTCCTCTGCCATGCTATTCTCTATGACACACATTCTGTGCGTGTTTCTGTTCAGGCCAATACCTGGCTTTCACTTAAGCAATTTTTCTTCCAGAATTTCTTACTTTAATGAAAAGGCTCGTGCAGAACCACATCAAAGCTCTGGGAATCCTCACCTCAGATCAGTATTTACAGAGTGGCCTGGGGATGAATTTTGCAAGACATTTGTATTCAGAAAAACTGAACAGGCACAGCACAGGACTTGGCCAGAATATAATAACTACACTGTATTTATCTTAATGCCTATGCTCAGTCTGTCCTAGATGACCAGCTGTGAAAGGACTTCCATGAAAGAAATGGAACAGTGCCTTTTCCGTCAAAGCAGTATGTAAACAGGAGCTGAGGAAAAGGTGGGAGGAAGCGAGTCTGGTGTGTGAGAAGAATGGATGTTCTTGTCCTCTTTGCAGGCTGCATCTGAAAGGCAGTGGCAAGAAAGAGCTTAGATGACAACTTCAGCCTGCACAACACTCAGGGCAAAACCTGGTATCAATACATTATTGACTGTGATGGGGAAGAGGTAAGCTCCTTCCTCTCTCCACTTTTTCAAAATTGGAAGGAAATCATGTTGTTGAATGACCAGGGCAGAGGCACATCAGCTTCAGTTTGTCTGGCACTGGTTTTGACTTGGATTTACCAAATGGCATGCTGGATATACTCAAAGCAATGTATGTTATTCTTGAATATCCTCCCATCACCTCTCCCACCTCCACTTCTTCATACTCAAAATAATAACTTTATGGATCACTGTTATTATATTACAATCCCCTAAAATCATATTGGCAGACTAGATTGATCTGTTTGTATATTTTCCTTAGTCTCAGAAAGCTGTTTTATAACATACAACAGGAAAATATGGAGAGCTCTGAAGATACCTTTTGCTATTTTTCCTAGTTTCAGTTATGACATTCTCATTTTAGTGGCTCTCCTGACTGTAGATGGTGCTAGTTGGCTGCACAAAAGTATGGTATGTAATTTTTAAAGAAAAGTAATATCTTTTGACCCCTATTTTCTTTTGGTGTTGATGTAGGACATAACTGAGAATTTTTAGCTCCTTTCTGGAAAGTCTTAATGGTATCCCAGTGACAGTGTACTGCCATGTACAGTACCAAAACACTAAATCTCTCCATATGGAAATGGAAAAGGCTCTTCCAAAACAGGAACGGAGCATTTTAATGTCTTTTTCTTTGTCTTTTTTTGAACTGCCTGTTTTTTTGCTGGAGACAACTGATGGAGACCTCCTTTGATGAAAGCATTGGCCAATGCTCTAGTCTAATTGCAGGAGGGTAGAATGTGTCTATATGCCTTTGCAGCATGTGCCAGGATGCTATCAAACTATTTCATGGGCAAATTAGATCTATAAATTTTGCTGGTGGACATCAGGATCTTTTGACACTGCTGTAGAAGCAGGCATTGCTTGACATAATCATTGCATTTTTCTCCTTTTCTTTGTGCTGTATTAACCTATGGCAATAATTTTGGTAAAGAAGGTGGTTTTGCAAGCTGCTCTGAACAGAAAGCTAATACAGCATCTGGTAATCTCCTTTGTAAATTTAGTCTGTATCTCAAAAATAGTGTCTGGAATTCAAACTCCTTGTGCTTGGGATCTGGGAACTGGCCAGGTAAAGTCATGAATGATGATGAGACCAGTAAAATAACTTCACCCAGAGCAGTGACCAATAGTGTCAGAAACTGGAACTAAGATTTTGAAATGACTGAGAAAATGGATGAAAAAAAAATTGATCCTCAGAATAAAGTAGTAACAGTGAGCCATGCCACAGAGAAGGTGAACATTTTCTTTCTGCGTGTTAGTGCAATAGTCGCCTACAGGAGATGTTTTTGCCTGTGTACATAGTAGTCTTACCATGTACCATCTTACCTTATTAATAAGAAAGGAGTTTTGGCAGTGAGAGGTCTAATGAATTAAATCCTTGCTGGGGTACATAGAGGAAAGAAATTTACACTTGTGGACAGTGTTTTTCATTCATAAGGGTATAGGACGGTCAGCTTTGTGACATGATAATTTGTTACAGCTGGAATGTGCTTTGACTAAGTGGAAAGAAAGTTACTTTAATTCTTAAAGTGGGTAAGACATTTAATGAGACAAGTTGCTTTCTTTTGAAAATATTTGATATATGTGTAAGATAATGCTATCACGAGGTATATGCAAATGAAATTAAATGAAAACAACACAGGACACAAAGTTTATTGCAAGATGATATATATCATCTCTAGCTAATTAATAAACATGTAAATTAGACAAGCTGAGATAAAGAATGTGTCAATCACTTTTTGGAATGATTCCTCTAGGTGATGTCATCATGGCTACCATTTGTCTCGTTTCCACCACAGAGAGGCTGCAATTATGGAGAAGCTTGCCTGCTTTGGTAAAGATGTCTTGGATCTTAGCCGTAAATATAGTTATTCCAGATTTTGTTTGACTTTTTAAAGGAACAAATCTTACACAAACTACAAACTTCATAAATTAGAAACTTCACTAAACAACAGGATCAAGACATGACAACACAGAAGATGAAGTAAATTTTGGAGGGGGAAAAAAAAAAAGTATTGTTTATATCTGACTCATAACTTAAATATAGAGTTCATCATCTTGAGAAGGAAGTAGTAAGTACTTTCTGTGGGAGAAAAAGGCAATTCTTCAAAATAATGCTTCCTGTTTATCAGATTCATCTCCGTCCTGCTTAGACCAAGCGAGACATCTACATCTGGGTGCCAGTCTCTTCTCAGAACAAGAACAGCTTTGTATAACAACATACCAAAAAGGAAATAGTGGTACCTGGCTGTATCAGCAGCCAATCCCCATGAGTAGAACTGACCTTGTCTCGTCACCCACCTGAATAGTCTCATATGGACACGAAGTTGTAAGGGTTCAAGGTGTAGAGCTTGGGTCCTGGATGGATAGGCTCCCTGAGTAGCTTTTCCTGGCTACAAGACCCCAGCCTGACTTGCAGAAGCCCATCACAACCAACTAAATGCAAACAGAGCTATGTGCAAAGGCTCAGCAGTGAGTTGTTTGTTTGTTTTTAATCAGGAGCTTCTTCATGACAGTCTTTCCCAAGGAACAACCTAGTTGAGCCACACATCTATGGACCCTGCTAGTTCAGGACCTTCTGCTTTGTGTCTTGCCTTGCAGTCACTGGTGTGGCACATGTTCTGGGTGTTGAAACACCAAAGTGAGGATGTTGCACTTAAGCTGCAAGAGGCTCCAGACCATGCTGCCCTTGCCTGCTATCAGCCCCTGCTCAACAGCTGAAGCAGTAACACAGCAGTGGAACAGCCTTGATGCATGTGAAAAATGGAACAAGGCACATTTGACTTTCTCCTGTCTCTAGATTGATAGCTTGTTTAATCAAATGACATGGAGGAGATTCCAAAAGCTGGAGTCTGTGCCCGCTGACTTTCCCTTCTCACCTTGCTTCATATAATCTGGCACTTCCCAGTTCTGATCTCACCTACGTTGTCAAATGCCAAATATATTTATTAATAGTGTACTATCTTGGATAAAAATCATAACAACTCCTAAACTCTGTAGTGTGAGAAGGAGTTGGAGAGAGGACTACATGTACCTGTGAATATAAAGAGAAACAGGAAAGCCAGAGACACTCCATTGGGGAGCACTCTAAACAAGCTACACTTCTATCAACTCCTGCCAACACAGAAGGAATGACTAGATCTGTGTTTATCCCGTGGGGGCTTAATATTAGATTTGAGGAGCATGGGCTGCCTGCACTTGCCCAAGGAATAGCTATGAACAGGGCCGAGCACACCAGCCTCCACCATTCATGGAAGTCTTTTATTGACACCTGTGTGAGACAGATACCTCCCCTAGTGCCTTGTATAATCAACCTTGAAACAAGTTATGATTTAGCTCCTCTTCAGTCACTGAAAGTCAATTTTCTCTCAGTTGAGTCATGTTCAGTTGGGGGTAGTCTGGAGTGGGTAGCCCCTTTGCTAACCTGTTGTGCTTTGTTAGCACTAAGAGAGGGTAGGAAGAGGTACTGGTGATTGCACTTGATCTGTAGGATATCTGCAGCCCTGCATAGATTAGCAGCCTTGTGGATTGTTGGACATTTGTCATACGGAGGCTGCTGGAGTGGAAGGCAAGGACCCCTGCACTTTTAATAGCACTTTTCATCTCCTTATTTTGATTCCCTCTCCAAAAAGCAACGTTTGCAGCAGATCTGAAGGAAAGTCTTTTTCATTCCTCTCCTACGAGATGGCATGCCGTTGTTTCTCTGGCGTTAGACGTCCACAAATTTCAATGATTTCAATGATTTTGCAATTAGGCTTTTACAAAGCATGTTTCTTTGGTAAAAGACCAAACCACCGTGAAACTGCCATGGCTTGGTGGCCCTCTCCTGGCCACAGGGTGCCATGCACTTGGCCTGAAACAACCCTGCCGCAGACCAGCCCCAGACTGCCGACTGTGCACTATGTCTTCTTGCCAGCTTGCTGGCAGCAGGCAGCAGCCAAGAGCACACATGCAAAATGAAGCAAGGAGCTGAATATATTTCCTTTGGATTCAAGAGGGCACCTTCATGTTTTATGCACCAGCATTTTGCAAAGTGGCATGCTAAAAACAGCCCAAACCCCTCCATCAACTGCAACATGAGGCACCCCTCACCATAAATAAATGCTTAACTGTATATTGATCAGTAAAGGTAGGATCCATCTCACCTGTGTCCTTTCACGTTTTTTGATACCTACTCTAGGTTAGTGTCCTTTTGGTCTAAAAAATTTTCAGGTTGAGCTTTTTTTTTTTTTCTAAACATGCCTATTCCTCTCCACTGCAGAGGTGAGTGACCAGTGACATCCACCAGAAAATAGCCAGACTGTTTTCCTCAGTCCTTGTGAGAGCCTGGTTCTCCTTTTACTTTCTTTAAGGTGAAAAACAGCTCCTTTGCTGAGGTACATAACATTGCCTTGGTGTGGAAAACGGTGTAGACAAAAGCTGAAGTGGGGCCTAAACCTCTTTAAGGATCAAGTGATTTTTGCCACTACTGGAACTCTTCCTTTCTTTCCCCTCCTTTCTCCTCCACAATTTTTCCCCTTTTCTCTGAGTGAAAAACAAGTCAGGGGTTGTGAGCCTCCTCTTTTGTCTGGCAACATGGCACATTCTTCTTCTCTTGTCTATAAATATTTAAAACTAATGTATTTGAAATACAGTAGACTGACAACATGCCTTTCATAAAGACTGATGACTCACACAGCAGGAAAAATAAATGAAAATACCCATTAATCATACAGTGCTGATGGAGTCTGCAGGTGACACAAAACCTGTTTAGTGCTAAAAAATGTAAAGTGATAGGTCTGAATGGTCTAAAGTGTATGATTTTATAACACTACATCATATTCTGCAGGTAATAACAAAGAAATTCCTACTGCATCAAGGTCTCTGTCCAGAGAAACAGTGACTCCTTCCTGACACTTTTTTATCCAGCTGGACTTAAATATCCAATGTCCAGTGTCACCAATGTCAAAAACAAAACCATGGCCCCAGGAGTAACAAACCCCCAGCAACAAGGAGAGACTTCCACCCCTCTCTTTGGCATGCATACAACTCCACAACCTGTTCTGCTGCCCATGGCTTTCCAGGGTACCAAAATAAATAAATAAATACAATTCAAAGCAGGTGTCAAAGATGAGCAAAAAATAAAATCCAAGATGTGGAAAATGCGCTTTCCTTGGAAAGCTCACACAGCTTATACAACAGAAAGCTAAGGGTTTGAACAAAATTTCTAAGAACCCAAATGAGAATAAAACTTAGTTAAGCAGCTCTCAAACCTGTAGGATATAACGAGCTACCAGGACTGGAAGCAGATGTAAAGAACTTTCTTCTGAAAATAAAAAGATAAATGACAGCCTGGAAAAAGAGAAGGAGGTATAAAGGTATGCAGTAACATCCAACAATGAGACTGTTAAAGGTGTGTAGATAGCTAAAAGCAAGAAGCAGCCTTTCCCAAGCATTTCAGAAATGTGTGTGATGCCAAACTCTCATTAATTTGTCTCTGCAAATCTGACACCTGAAGTCAGCAATGTAGTATAAATTGATAGCTGGCCTAACCCTTTGTGCACCTGGAAAGGCTAGCATGGAAAGAGCTCCTAAGAAGCTGAACAAATAAATCACTCTTACATGCAGCAACATGATTGCTTCTTAAAGATCAGGCTCACTATGAAAAGACTGGCAGTGTAAACAGCCTAGGCCTGTCCCTGACTGACAGACAGCCCCTAGCCCAGGTTTAGAAAAAGATGGATGTGCTGCCCAGGACAGGCAGCTCGGGACACTCTGGGTAGCTGGCAGCACCAGGCTGCCCACCACCACCTCTGTCTCCTTTATACTACTTCATATTTACCTATGAAGACAGGAGAGCTTCATTTAACCTTTGAGATGATGAGACTTTTATGATATTTCCTGTTTCTTCTGCGTTAACTTGCTCTGGACTTAATCAGTCTCACAGAGGCAGAGCTATCCCAACATTGACTTCTGTAGATTTTTGCTGCCAGAGGAGAAGGCAATTTGTACAGTCTGTGATTAAAGCCCTGAACTCTTAATTCAAAGACAGACCTCGAGTTGCTTCCTAGACTGTCTTGCTTTTCTACTTCTCCCATCACCTGTCCACTAACACAAATCTCTGTTTCTCTCTGGGACAAAACATGAAGAGAGCTGTCAAGCACTGAAAAATAAGAAGTCTTTGGATTGTGAGAATAAAGAAAAGCTGCCAAAACATGCATTACCTTGCCTGTAATCAAAGGGCTTCTGATCTACAGATCCGAAAAGAAAGAGAAAAAATATTATTTTAGCAGCCAGGGTGCTACAGACATTATAAAATCACATTATAAATTTTGGTGTAGTGACAATGTAATCATATTTTAGTTGGAACAAAATTTCACTTTGACAAGAAAAATCAATATTTTGTCTAATTGTCAAAAATGCTCCCAATATTTCTACATTTCATTTTTTCAGTACTCTAAATGATCCTGTCAATTTGGCTGGAATTTACAAATAATTTCAGCTGATTCTCAAATGAATTTTTTCTTTTTTCTTTCTTCTTCTTTTTTTTTTTTTTTCTACTCTCAAATGATATGCTTTATTTTTCTCTTTAAAGCTGGAGGTGGAATGGTTCTTCCTTGCAAGACCTCCTTCCCTGTGCCTTTATGGGCACAAAAAACTGTGCACAATCTTTTAGAGAGGCAGATGGGGCTAATACTTCCTCTAGCTTAAGGAAGAGACAGAAGAATAACAATTAGCTGCTCGGACATCCTTCCCCTGTCCCTCTCACTTTTTATAATCCACTGGGATGTACACAAATTTAGGTGTCAAGGAGAAAATATCTTTCCTTTTTTTTCCGTAAGCCACTCTGTTTCTTATAGACATGTACCATATCCTGCCCCGGTAGTTTTAGAGCATAGAGAGCATTAGTTGGCTATTTCTAGCTCCAAATTACTGGATTAGACAAAGTGAGGGTTCAACTCAGTATAAGCCCACTGCTACAGTCTTTAGCAGTGGCCTTGGCAAGTTGTGCATGACCCTATGACTACTACAGAACAGCACTGCAGAACTTTTCTTTCCAAGTAACATGCATGGACCTTCAATTTCCCAAAGAGTCTGCTTCCCATTCGGAATGGTACATCACTGCTAAATTGCTCCTCACGAGGGTCTGTCACCCTGCTGTCAAGAACCACCCCATCTGTGGAGACCTGAGCTGCTTGTGGCCAGGCCCAGGCCCAGGTCCCTGGAAGACCTTTCTTCATGCAGAGCAGTCAAAATGAGGGTGACAAGGCAGCTCTCTCTGGCAGCCCTGGACCTTGCCTACCCACTTTGTCTTTTTTTTTTTTTTTTTTTTGGGTGGGGGGGTGAAGAGAGCACATGAGGCTCATTTTCTTTTCTGTAACTGGAGATATTCTTGTTCATTCTGCTTGAATTCTGGAGGGTTGTTCCCAATGATCTAGTGGGTCATCAGTTGGGTCCAAGCCATGCATCTTTGCATCTGATCACATAGCCTGATGTAGGGCAATGTTTTCTCTTATACTCGTGTAAAGACACTTCTTTCTTCACATCACCAGAGACAGTCTGTAGGGCTCAGTAGAGTGCATGTGTTAAGTTAGAAAATCTGGAGCAGAAGTGCCCTGGTTCATATCCATGATGTTGGGTGAGTCCCATAGTATGTTCCTTTTGAGCTCTGTTCCTAACTGGACACTACTTTTTCTTCTGACCTCAATGATAGGCTCCAAATTGCAATTATTTGTGAGGACCAATGGAGAAAATAAGTTCTGAAGGAAGTATACTTGTCTGTGTGGTCACAGAGGGGATGATGTGTGTCCAGTAGCAGAGGTAGCTACTGTGCAGGGAGGATAATATTCTGTTTAATTTCATGTGTGTATCTGTAATATACTCATTAAACAAGAACTTTGTAAGAAAGGTGATAGATTTTCATCTAATAGCTACAACTGTATCAACTGTATCTAGTAAAAGAAGAGCACTATTGACATTATGGAAGGTGTAACAACATAAAAGTTTTTTACCTTACAGAACTCCCCAGTGAAGACCCAATAAAACCATTCAGACACACCCACTCAAACTATTTCTACTGTCAGAGTACAAATCAGTGAAATAAAATGCATTGTTAAAACATCAGTTTTAGGATGACAATATTTTCATGGAAGATGCTTAGAGCAGAATTATTTTTCTATCATCTGACATCCTTGAATATCAGCCTTGGGTCCTATCTGCATTATCAAAGTTGAAATCAGCCACAGGGTTTGCATGGCCCAGAACATGAAAAAAAAAAAAATAATAATAAATTTTTCCTCTTTGCAAGGCTCCTTAGATTAATGGATCTGCCTTAAAATAGCCTTGAGACACACAAAACAACATCCCAGTTGATGGAGAGTGGAACATTTGATCTTAACTACCTGTAAATAATTTAAGTATTGAAAGTTTAGAGATGTTGAGTAGGCCTAAGGCACTTAATTATCTAACAAGATTCCTAGGGAACTCAAATAGTGTTTTTTGTCTGCTTACAACAGAAGTACTTTTTTTTTTTTCTTTTTTTTTTCTTTTCATTTTTTCCCTGTTTTAGCAAACATCTCAACAAACAATAAAATGTGCAAGCTGGAAGTTAAAGACTGGTTAATGGCCCCTTGACAGGATCATACTGAAGTGAAAAAGAGTAAAACCAGCATATGTTATGTACATAAAAAAGGTATTTCAACCTAAATGTTAATATTTTAAAGAAAACACACTGAAGGCCATGAAGTGTTCTGCATCTCAGTGGATGGAAATTACTGAGTTTTATTCAGCTTCCATTTCTGTTTATTGCATTGACTCTAAAATTGTGTTTCCTATTACTAAAAGGAAAAGGAGGTGCTGTAAATCAAATTAACAAGTAGCCTTTCTAGAGCTGTCGATGCAGCACTTACTGGACTGCTGCACACATACAGGCTGTGAGAGAATGCCTTCAACCTGGCATGCTATGGTTTATGACTTTCACTCCACTTATTAATTGATATTCTTTACTGTGGCTGGTAGGCTGGTTATGAGTACTTAGAAAGTGCTTTATCAAAGGTCCATGTGTCAGTTAAACAAATTTTGAGAAGGAAAGCTTTTTTTTTGTTGTTGTTGTTTGAGTGTATTGAAGGAATACAAGACTGCTTTTCAAAAATGATGGGCAAACCAGAAGGCTTTGAGCTTCCAGCTTCCAGGCTGTTGTAATGCTGGCTGTCAGGCATGGTGTCTATTTATTGCCCTCTGCTGGTATCATCCCTAAATTTGATGTTTCAAAGCTGACTTGTCTACCATTTGTCTCATTTATTTGCCATTCCCTGACAGTGAAAATGATATTTTAGAGGAAAGAAAGATTTGCAGATTGGTACTGGTAAGATGAAATGTCATGTACTTAGTTGTCCAGAAATGATGATGTTCATAAATGAAGTGCTGGGGAACTGAATTTCTTAAGCTATTTCTTTAATGGGGTCTTCATACATGAGAAAGAATATGAAAACCTTCTCCACAGAAACAGACCCGCAAGAAAGGGAATCACACTTAGAGGAAACTGAAGAAACTATTGCTTTTTTTTTTTTTTTTTTAATAGGAAGCTCGAGGCAGTAAAACTGAAGTCAAGGTTTGCTATTTAAGTATTTTTCACTTCACTAAATCACAAAAAGAATGTTTTAAATAAGAAAATAGAATAACTTAGCAAATAGACTGAAAATTTAACATTCCACTCATCTTTTTCACAGATAATGTCTCTGTTCTTTTTTACTTCATATAACAAATGATTAAGCACCTTTGATGAGAAACTATCATTTTCTCTTAACAAATAATGTACTCAGTCATGGTAACATCTGACAACAAATGTGGTGCTACTCAATTGCTGATAATGATAAAACCAAGTTCATCTGTGGGGTCTTTCTATTCCTAAAACAAGAAGCACCAGCTTAAATAATGATAAATTCTGGGAAGTCTCAGGCTGTGTGGTCTAGTTGGGTCTCCTCTGGTTTATGATCTAATAATTCATCTGCACAGCTGAGCTCCTGCTTCCTCTTTCCCATATTCTCCCTCCCCTTCTTTATCCATTTTTTTTTCTTCTTGGTCCTTTCCTCTTACTCAGCTCCAGTCTTCTTCTTATCCTTGCCACTTCTCCACGTTATATGTCCAAAAAGTTTAGGTCTAAAAGGACTAAAAGGAAATTTTGCATCTAAACTTATTCACTAAATAAAACTACCTATAGGCCATCACCTAAAAGGAAACAAAACCAGTCCCCCCCCCCCCCCCAAAAAAAAAAAAAAAAAAAAAAAGATACATATATATACATAAACTGATGGCATCCCTTAGGAATTTGTTGTAGTGTTTTAACTTCATTTCTCAACACCATTTATTTTTATTTGTTTTTTGAGTCCAGTGTCCTTAGACATTGTTACAGAACACCATTGAATCTTTCTCTCATGGATCAAAAAGCACTTTAGTACCTAGCATTTTATTCTTGTGAAAATACTGACAGAAATGACATCACTCTGAACTTACTTTTAGATAAGATAAATAGGCTGAAAAACGTAAGCCTCTCATTACACCACAGTCACCAAGACCCTCACTACTTCTGTACTTTTTCCACCCCAGTCTTCCATTGCTTTCTGTTCTCCAGCCTGTCTTGCCACACATTGTCCTGCTTCCAAAAGTCACTTTGCCAGGAGAAAAAAAAAAGGGGGGGGGGCGGTTGGGGGGTGAGGAGGTGGGGGGAAATTCTTGTCCTGTGGAGTAAGCAGGGCTGCTCTTGTGACCTGTGGCCATTTCCAGCCCTGGGCAGCTGGGCCACACGTGGGCTGTCCAGCTTTTGCAGGTATCTTTGACAAGTTTGGCATATTTGCATATTTATACTAGTTTCAGTGCTGTAACTCAGCAAATGTGGGCTGCTTATTGAAGAGAAAGGTATGCCTCCAAATCCAGGGTGAGTTCTCTTCTCCTGAAAAGGTTCCTATTCCTGCTGCAAGGCAGGAAGACACCTGCTGACACTGCTAGATCAAATAGCTTGTCAAACTGTTTTGACTTGGTAGAGGAGTGTGTTCTCTTCTAATTTCAGTCCTGAAAATGTCCAGATCACTTTTTCACTTTTACTGAAGCTTTCTTCCTTCCAGGGTCTCACTCCCCCATTCCTGGAGTATATCCGGCCTACACACCTCACCAACATACAAACATTCAGCGGGTACACTGAAGATATAAGTACAGAGCAGCAGGGTAGCAACATAATCTTGAGGTCTCTTCCAACCTAGAAATTCTGTGATTCTGTGATAATATCCATGACAGTTGTAAAGCTTAGATAGGCCCTAGATCTTACAGTATCCATTATCCTTTTCCTAGAATTACCCTTCCATTAGATTCATATATGAGCCTCCTATTTTGGTATTGAACATCCCAGTATTAATCATTGGAACTAAGCTGTTGTATTTAAAGTACATTTGCCACTGATATTTGGAACCTAGTATTTAAAAAAATGATTGTATTTATTGAAATACAAGCCCTGGTTTACTTGATATATCCGTGTACGTGTTCTGCATTCTAGAAGAGTGGCTATAAAGTCCAATTTGAACTAGCATTATATTACATGCCTGTCACTCATGATTACAGACTCCCTTTTGAACTTTGTTTTTCACAAACATTAATATCTCTAGAACTGCATGGAGAAAGGAAGTCCTGAAATACCTTTGCTGGTTTTCTGTACATTTCTAAAAAAAACCTTGCAAAAGGAGTTATGAATATTTATTACAATCATGTATTTAAATGGCTCTTATAAAAGCTTTATCCATAAATACTGCATAGCACAGAATGAAAAAGAAATTGCTGAGTACACTGGAAATTCTGTGTGACTTCCTTGGCTGTTCTAAAGCTCCCCTTTTGCTTTGCCATGGAAGAGAGCTATTGAGACCTGCTGTAGCTGGTACACTTCACACCGCAGAGGAATACATCAGTCCTGACTAGCAAAGCAGAAGACGGACCATATGGTATAAGGAAGGCTGAAATTGAGCTAAGGCATGTTAAATTAATGGGTAAGGCTTTCAGAAATACCATTTCATACATGAAACTCTGCTGCTTTCACAAGTTGCCCAGAGCAAAACTCCCTAGTTGAATTATTCACTGAGGGCAGAGAGAATTCCTGCCTCCCCTGAGAACTGGTTTTCTAACCCCTGTCGAGGTTGTATATTCTTCCATCACAGCACTCTCCTTCACGCTGGATGAAGCTGCATTATTGCTCTGTAGCCACCATATTCCCTGGTAGCTCTTGCTAGGACACTCTGATAATGTGAAGTCAACTGATTTTCCAGCTGCTATCCTCTTGGCTGATCTGCATTTGCTAGGAGACACTAGATTTGCACAACTTGTCATCAGCTTTTCATAGGTGGCTGCTAGATGGAGCATTTTTCATGCTTATTAATCTTTGTGAATCAAACATTTGAAAAGGAGGCAGGTCCCAACCTCTTCCCAGAACACCAGCTAGTGCTGAAGGCAAGTGAAGAGGACACCCAAGGACAGAGGTTGAGAAAAATTCCAGGTAGCTAGCATAGGGTAGCTAGGTAGCTAGGGTGTAAACTGTAACCTGAATGAACAATATCCACAGCCACATTTTCAGAAAGCCTCCAGGAACTTTGCTGGTCCACCCGGCTTCTTGCAAGTACCATGGCAAAACTTGGCCAAGAAGTCTTCTTGTTTCTCATGGCAGCAGGGTATCACAATCTAGAGAGTCCCTGGCACCTTCCCTCTGTCAGGGCTTGTTTTTTCCAGTGCACTTCACTCAGAGCTCTGCATGGCGCAAAACTTCTCTGTGTGGGGACAAAACTGATGGCAGGATCTGGCAGTAGAGCTCCCGTTTCTCACAGTGCAGGAATTTACACCTCCAGGAAGCTTCTGCTCAGCAGAGATTTTGGCAGCAGGCAGCAGTTTCAATGCATAAACAGCTCTCCAATTCTGCCCAACCACTGCAGCTGAGCTTGTGTGATCTGTTTATAAAACATAAGCAGGCACTTAGAAAACAATAAAAGGGGAAGAGGGAAAAGGGACATACTGGCAAAATAGGATACTTTCTATTTCAGTTCCAAGTCTGTCACATTGGTCACTAATTTTACACCTGTAGTCTTGGCAAAGCATCACCACTGGGCAAGAAGCAGCAGGTATAAACAGGTATCAGCACTGTGAACCTTACAGCACAGGGTTTATAAAGCTCTGTGGCAATCCTGAAAATTATATGAATAGCAAAAAGGCTTTTTAAACTAAAAAAATCTCTGCTTGGTAAGGACTGCAACATCACTGCATGTGCACAGGAGCTTCTGGGACGAGGATGTGTGCCATTTAAGACCTTTGTAGCTTGAATATGAGAACCCAGTTCCGGGGGAAGAGTAACAGAGGATGGGGCTCTCTGCTGAGGAGAGAGGATGGAAAAATCATAAATGATCACAGCCAAGTGGGATAAAAGAGCCCTGTGATGCTAAATCTGTGCTGCCAAACAAGAAAAGATGGGATGGGCACCCTGCAGACTGACAAGACAGGTAGGGAGAAGACTGTATTTTGGAAAAAGAAAGAGAAAATAAAGTCACAGAGCATGCTTATCAATGTGGGAGGACTATATTGCCAGGTCCTCATGATATCTGAGATGTGGGACCAGCTCTAATGGTTAAGCATAATGGAGAATTGCACTTCAGAGATTTGTTTTTCTCTTTGTTTTGTTTCCAGTTCCAATTTCTGTAATAAAATAGCATAATCATTTGAATTTCTAGAATAAACTTGCTATTTTGCTATTAAGTTTATCTGTTATCAAGACAAGATTAAGTCCATCCTGACATACATTAATCAGTGAGGGACCAGTAAACCACAGCCTCAGGAACACTGTGTGATATGATGAGTTATACGAACAACAACAAAAAGACTATCACTCTCTTCTTTAGCGGAAAAAAAAAAAAAAAAAAAAAAAAAAAAAAAAGGAAAAAAGAGAGAGAGAGAGAGAGAGGCATTGAAAGATTGCTTATGTATCTATAAATTGCTGGAGTGCTGGGAAACCTTAGTTTCCTCTAATTATTCTTGCTGCCACTTCTAGTGAGACATCCAAACATCACTTGGTAAATAGCCCTTTATTTCTACAAAATCTTTCTAGAAAACTGTTTACTTCTGTCATTTTTCTTATCCTTCATATCTTGCCTCTAGCTATGCCAGCAAGATGCAGGTTTGCCTGATTCATAAAGTTGACGGTTTAATAGGTTTAATAATTAAAGATTAATTTAGAAGAAAACAAGTAGCTTCAGTCAACTTGACAGGTTCACTACTGCAACTAATATTTTTATTTATTTTAAACTCAGTTCATGATTTTATTGTATAGAATCTTCTACTCTATGAGTTATTTCAGATCATCTGGACCTTACACATTCAATAGTTTCACCGAGCAAGAGAGCACAGGTAAATCAGGAAGATGCTATGTGAAAGATGTCTATTGAGAAATAATAAGTATTTCGTGAGGTCTTTCTGTTAACCTCTCAGGCTTTATGCAGGGCTTTAGAAGCATGTGGAAAAGCCCTGAGCAAAAATCATTCAGACTTGGCAAGCTTTCCTCCACAGCAGCTTGTTAAAGAACCTATTAGGGAATTTAATGATGGACTACAAGAGTTCATCGGCCACAAATTATATCAGTCCAAAACCTGGCAGAGGTTCCAGTTAATGTATTAAATAACTTTTGCCCTTGTGAATAGATCAGTTGGCCAGGCCATGGAAGAATAATGAGCAATACAATATCTACTCTTACTGAGCAACCTTTGCACAGCTATTGAGTTTCAAGTGTCAGTTATCAGCGTTTTTTTGTATTTTTCCTAAATTGACCAACTTCACCTCAAAAACTCCTACTAACCTCTCTAAATAAGGAAAGAGAGGATGGTGTGGGAAAGGTGTATTGAAAGAAGGCTGTAGCTTCTGGTCAGATTGCAAGGAAAGTGATGATTCCTCAAACTCTCACAAACACTAACACAATGAGCATCTTTCCCCAGTCTTGGGCTGTTGACTCCCATGCTCCATGGCAGCACACGGTGCACTTGGTTGTGCCGACTACCACATTCAACTCCTGGCAAAATATTAACCTTCTTTTAATCCTTGATACAGATCATTTCAGTGATCCAGCAACGAAACACCTTGGTTGGTAGAGCTGAGGTAAATGAACACACAGACAGCAAAGGCTGGGGTGGGCCTTCAGGAAGCTGAAAGGGTGGCATTCTTCAATGAGGTTTTGTCTTAATTAGCAAGTAGCATAGGTGAATAGGAGCAGGTCCATAGAGCAAATCAGTTGGTGTGAAGGGCATGACGCCCATCCTGCTTGGGTCATGCATCCCAGCTACAGCCCCATCTTTCAAGCCAAACACCTGTTTGTGGCTGTGATGCATGCATTGCAGTCCTGAAGCATCTCCATTCCTTCAATTTTCCCAGCAAAATCCGGCCCTACAGAGTTCTGTGTAACTGAACTGGTTGACACGTTGACAGCTCACAGGCCAGATCTCCAAGTGACAAAGGTTTCCCACAGTGCAGCCTACATGGGGTCAGGAAGGCTTCACAACCAAAGCAATCTAAAGGGCTTTTTCTCTTGCCCAGTTATCCTGCAATGGGAACCTCTCCCAGCCAGGCCTTGTGCAAGGTTCATAAACACCTTGGGTAGAAGAAAGGAGGGTAGAAAAAAGGTGAACGTGTCAGTATTGTGTATGGCCTCCATCTTAAGTGCTAGACTGGTAACTCACCCTCTATGACAACAGCAGGTGGGGGAATGGATTCTTTCACTGAAGTCTTTGGTTGTTCTATTACCTTTAAGGTCATTTAGGTATCTGTATTACCTATTCTATTCATTTACTTCTGAAACTGGAGAAAAAAAATGCTGTAGATTTGGAGACCAGATTTCACAGTATTTGGTTCCATAAAAAGCCTGTGGACAGATGTTTCACATAGTTAATGAGTTTTTTTCTTTTTTTTTTTTCTTTTTTTTTTTTTTCTTTTTCCCCACATAGGACACACAAATGACAAAGAGATAAACTAAAGTGTCTTTGTTTTTCCAAAAAAAAAAATGCATTGAAGAGTTAAGCAATTCTGCTTTCATTGTTACATTTGGAATGCTGTGCAATTCCTATGCAGGAGATTCTATACTATTATCAAGTGAATTTACTGAGATTACCATTTTTACAATGGGTGACTGAAGAATTAATGAAGATGATGCATTTGAATTATGTGCTTGATAGGAATACACTGTTTAAATCTATTTAAAATTAGAAAGGGAGCCTGAGACATTCTTTAACTAAGTTTTAGTTCTTGGCTTATTGTAAGACATAAATTTTGCTGTTCAATTATTTACAATCCTAATGGTGTTGCTTTCCCTTAATTGTTGAATATAGATAATATTTTATGTATAGATAAATATATATTATATTTATTCCGGAGTTAGGGGAATGCAATAATTAAATACACACAAAGAATCTGAATAACTGCAAATTAAAGAAATTAATACTAACTGAAGAGATAAAATTATGTTGATATTAGTAGAAAAATTATCTCCTATTTGTGACTAAATTCTACCAATAATCCATTACTGCTGTCCTCATATTTTGCACTATGAAATTAACTTGTCACTTCTGCCATAATTCTTTATGAGACATGTATTAAGGTCATGTCAGAATTTCTAAGTAATCAAAAGTATTTCACAAAGGCAAAGATTACGTGTTAGAAACCAAATAGAAATTCTAGTACAGGATTACTTTGTAAGTGAGGCTTTTGGCCACTGAATCTGAGCACTTTGGAGCCTGTTAAATATTAACAGACAAGTGCTACAAAAGGATTAGCTTGGGCTGTGAGCAGATACTGTGAGAGGCAATCTTTTCCTGTTAGGTCTGAGTAGAACTGACAGGGTAATATTTTTCGATACCTCTGAGGTGAAGGCAGGAAAGTGGATGTCTATTTGATATGGATGTCTATTTGATATTCTAAATCGACAGATTTTTATTTTTTTTCCAGAACATAAAGTAAGTTGAAATAAGAAGATTTTTTTCCCCGGTTTTTAGCACTGTTCCCACATTTGGCAGTTATGAAATACTGCAGATAAATATTATTGGATACCTTTTTTTTGAAAATAAACATTTTACATTTTACTTGGCCATAAAACCTGAAAACTAGTATCTGATGGCTGTATACTCAGGAAATCCAGCTAGTAGGAACGAGAAGCAGGTTCTAGCATATTGGAGGACGATGACGACCTTGCGAGTTTTCAATTAACCTTTGTCTTCTGTTTTGATCTTTCTGCGTGTCATTTCAGGCAGAGTTACCGAGATGCTGTAACTGTGGCTCATTAGCATCACCCACATTGTTAGAGTGGCAAAATAATCATAATAAACTTGTACAAAATAAACTGTAACTAGGGCTGGATCTGGTAAGAACTTACTGACTCTATTCAGGAAGATTATTTTGCCACAGAAATCCACATTTGGAATAGTGGTTTGTGGCTGGGTGCCAGAGACTGGAGTTTCTCCAGGCTGCTATGCCCTGGTGACACCCAGATTCAAGTATTTCTCTCTGATTCTAGGCTGCTAAAACTTCCTCTGTAACGAAATATGGGTCACGTAAGTTTGCATATATAAATAAGTATGAACTGTTGAACTGTTAGTCAACAAAGCATTATTGGGATTCAGAAATAAGCAGAAACTTGAACTTTAGGAGGAGCATCTGGGGGGTTTGACCTGCTGGATTAGGAAAATTTGGGGCCAAGACCTGCACTGACAGTGCTGGGTGACCTGCCAAAGGAGGGTGGAAGAGGTCACAGCAGAAGACAAGCACCAGGCCTGGCCTGTGGTTAGTCACCCTGCTGAGGGCAAATCTGGTTTGGGGAGACTTTTCAGCCATCCTGTTGGAAACACATCCATGTGTTCGTGTCAGCTGAGGGAATGGTCTGCTCGTCACAGAAAGCCATGAGTCCTTCACCTTGCCTTGGTTGTTGTGATAGCATGGGCAAATCAACACCTAAAGAGGGCTAAGGCAAGAAAGTGATCTTGCCTCTGTATGCGGAAATTGTGAGAGTGCTGCAAGAATAACATGCCCCCAGGGAGCATGCAGGAAGGAGGGAACTCGCAGGAGGAACACATAAAATGATCCAGAACAGGGAGGAAATTCCTGTGATGCAGAGGGATCAAGTTACTCAGCTTGTACAGAGGGATTGAGGCATTCAGCTTGCTCAAGAATGGGTCTTAGAATCATTTTAGATAGACATGTTAAAAAATGCTGGCGTGAGAGTTGCTTTTACAGCCATGAATGAATTCACAGGGAAGGGGGAGGAGGAGGACATCAGTAGTTACAAACTACTGCTGTCACTGGCCAGTGCTGTGAATTAGCTTTGTTAGGGAATAAAAGAGGAACAATACATTCTCCTTTCTTTCCCCCAAACCTGCAGAGCTGCCTCCAGTCCTGGCTGTTCATCCTGCAGCCAGCAGCTGACCAATGTTTAGTAGCTGGAAGCAAAACTCTGTATAGATAAACTCAGCCTCGACATAGGACACAGTTTCCTTGAAGTAAGATTAACAGCTGGAATGATTTACCAGGGGAATTGCACAGGCACTTAAAATGAAATTGTATCTTTCTAAACTGGCTGTCATCCAGTGGCAGAGAACAGCTCTATGTCCTGTTTGTGCAGAAGAGCAGTGTGTGTGAACACAGGTGCTCCTTTCACCTTTGCTGTCTTTGGAGATACACTTGACATTTATGGATATTTTGGTTCCCGATCATGCTGACTTTGCAGCAGCGGGTGGTCCTGACCTGACCCAAGGCAGGATGCAGTGCTGCTCTATTTGCTACCTGTCATAGCTGGCAGATAGAGGGTGGAAGGGAACGAATCACTTTCATTGAATTTTTCTTTGCCTTATATCTTTGCTAAAAAAAAAAAAAAAAAGACAGAAAGAAAAGAGCAAACATCTAGTACAAAATTACATGATAACTTGCTTAAATTTTCAGATTAGTGTGTAGCTGCAGAGAAAATCTGCCTCTGCAGGCAGAAGCACCTGTAAGGAAAGAGGCCCCCTGGAGCTCAGTGACTGGCTCTGTCAGTTTGTATTTCACTCAGCTCCTCTCCATTTTGGCAGGTGTGAGCGAAGCCCACGGTGCTGGTTGCTGTGCCTCAGCTGCCACAGTTGAGGACACATCTGGGAGGAATGGGAAGACAAGCACACCCTCGGCTTTCTTCTCTAACCCTGATGCCTGCTTGCCTTGAAGGAGCACATGAAGGTACCACTTCTGCTTTGATGATGTTGGACAATCTCTAGTGTGCGTTCAGAGCAAGCTGGCTTACTTGGGCATGCCAGCTGCAATGCAGAATAAAAGGAAAGGCAAACAGGCACTTAAATGGGCTTTGAAGCTCTCATCGTGATGCAGTGAGAATAAAAGCCACTTTGCTGCCAAAAAAGAAAAAAAAAAATCAATTGGCAGCAGTACAGTAGCTCTCTTTTCCCTGTATCCTTTGCTTTCACTCACACCTTTGCTCTGTTATGCTTTCCCACAAATTGACACCAGTTTAGACGCAGCAGCACCTGCCAAATGGAGCTGCCACAGGGCTGGCCTAGCAGAGCTCCCTGCTCCTCTTGTCTAGCACCTGGCTGTGGTCACCTTCCTTGCAGTGCAGGCATGGAGACGGGCTCGGGGCTGGCTGCACCTCCCTGTCTCCTGCTGGGGCATCAGGACAGAGCCCACAGTGCTGTCAGGGCTGACTCAAGCCAAGCATTTCCCATCACTGCACCTGCACTTTCCTCCCCTCCCTCATCCTTGGCTGCATACACAGCCCCTGCGCTTCTCTGTGTCCAACAGTGCTGGTCAAGCCAAGCAGGTTCCTGGGCACGGGACCACAAGCACCTACCTTAAACTGCTCCTTGAGCCACACTGGGTGCTCCCCCAGAGCTATTTCCAGGCACCAACAGCAGCATGTGGCCATGTGCACACAGCTGTTTCCATCTGAAGGCCAGATGGTGACCTGGCATGGACATCAGCCACCCCACAGCATCAGTCCTAATGCCCAGGAGTGTTTCTGGGCATGCACAGTTTATGAGCATAGACATACAGCCACTGCCAGCATGCCTGTGGGGCCATATAGCAAAGACCAGAGCCATGGCCTGCATGCAGGCAATGCACAGTCATTTTTCTGCTAGGAACACAATTCAACAGAGCAGTCAACCATTTCTTTAGCTTTGAAGATGCTGAAATGGACCCTGGGTTAAAAAGTACCAGTTCCCAGCCTGTCCCTGAAAATAGTTGCTCAGGGCTAAAATCTGAGTTTCCTTTCAGTTACGTCTAGATCCAAAGAGACTCATACTCCCTTCTCAGTTGACTTCGGTGCTGCCTAGTCTTAAGATTTTCAGTACTCAGTCATGTACTCCAGACTCTCATTTTTTGAGAGGGATTGCACTCCTCTTAAATTAGATGGGAATCCCATTTTTTTGTCTTAAGGGTGAATGGTGTAAGGCACTTATAAATCATTGTAGATTGTTGTTGTTGTCAATTGCCATGTAAATTAAGGCCATTCAAGTACCTTCTACTCTTTCATCTTTTCTTTCATTTGTAGTCTGACTACTACTAAATACTATATAGTTGGTGAAATGTCCTAAAAACAACGTTATTTTTAAAATTTAACAACTTATTAACAATTTAACATTTTTTTCCTCTAGGTCTGCCACTAGCTGACAAAGTAGAAAGATGTGCTTTTCTCTTTCATTCTTGTGAAGTTTGAGGCAGAGACAATTTAAACTGTAACTGAGATTCTACAATGGTGCAAGTCTATCTTACTACTTCAAGTTCAGTGATGCAACCTGAATTTACATTACTTAACTTTCGAGTATTCAACCAATTTAAATGTGTGGGAATGTCTTCAAATAATTGTCATTGTCCAAAAGCTTTATTTTCTCATTTACATTTGTTTGCTATCTCCATCTCATTCACCAAATCATCTATGTTGGAAGAGACCTCCAAGATCACCTAGTCCAACCTCTGACCTAACATTAACAAGTCCTCCACTAAACCACATCACTAAGCTCTACATCTAAACATCTTTTAAAGACATCCAGGGATGGTGACTCCACCACTTCCCTGGGCAGCCTGTTCCAATGCCTAACATCCCTTTCAGTAAAGAAATTCTTCCAAATATGTAAACCTCTCCCGCGGCACAACTTTAGCCCATTTCCCCTCGTCCTGTCACCAGGCACATGGGAGAACAGACCAACCCCCACCTCACTACAGCCTCCTTTAAGGTACCTGTAGAGTGTAAGAAGGTCGCCCCTGAGCCTCCTCTTCTCCAGGCTGAACAAGCCCAGCTCCCTCAGCCGCTCCTCGTAGGACTTGTTCTCCAGACCCCTCACCATCTTTGTCGTCCTTCTCTGGACTCACTCGAGCACCTCGATGTCCTTCTTGTAGCGAGGGGCCCAAAACTGAACACAGTACTCGAGGTGCGGCCTCACCAGAGACGAGTACAGGGGAACAATCACGTCCCTAGTCCTGCTGGCCACACCGCTTCTGATACAAGCCAGGATGCTGTTGGCCTTCTTGGCCACCTGAGCACACTGCTGGCTCATATTCAGCTGACTATCAACCGATACTCTCATGTCCTTCTTTGCCAGGCAGCTTTCTAACTACTCAGCCATCTTCAAACTTCCAGATCTAGAGGAACGCTTTGGCTGCAGCCTAAAAGCCATGTGTACAGAAGTTCCCCCAAGCCAGCCAATCTTCTTCCTGCAACCTGCCAGAAAACAGCTGTCCTGGTTTCAGCTAGGATAGAGTTAATTTTCCTCCTAGGAGCTGGTAGGATGCTATGTTGTGGATTAGCATGAAAAGAGTGTTGATACCACCCTGATGTTTTAATTGTTGCAGAGCAGTGCTTACACCAAGCCAAGGACTTTTCAGCTTCTTGCTCTGTCCTACCAGCAGGCAGGCTGGGGGTGCAGCAGAAGCTGGGAGGGGACAGACCCAGGACAGCTGACCCAAACTGGTCGAAGGGTTATTCCATACCCTCTGATGTCATGCTAAACAATAGTTAGGGGTGGTTAGCTGGGATGGGGGGGCCGTCTGCTCGGGGATAGGCTGGGCATCGGTCAGCGGGTGATGAGCAATTGCATTGTGCATCACTTGTTTGTACACATTAGTAGTAGCTATACTATTATCGTTATTTTTTTTTTTTCCTTTCTTAATAAACTGTCTCTGTCTTGACACCCAGGCTTCATTTTCCTATTTCTCTCCCCCATCCTAGAAAGGGAGTGGGGAGGGTGAGCAAACGGCTGTGTGGTGCTTAGCTGCTGGCCGGGGGAAACCACAACAGCAGCAACGTAGTCATGTAACCAAATTAAAGCCAAAACTTTCAGCCCAGTCCTTGACCTGAATAGGGAGTGAGGATCCGGATCCTGGCATTTATACCTGAGAGTTTATATGCAGCCAAAGTAAATACTGTTGTCAGAGGTCATGGAGCTAGATTTTGAAAAGTCCTGCATAAAGAAGAGATCTCAGAAAAGCAAAATTAAATAACATTAATGTCAAGAAAAGTCATTCTGATTGCTATATTCTTTATCTGTGACTAGGCAGATGAAAATCTATGACAGCAATTTTGCCTTTAAGGTCATTTTCTTTTTTCTGTTATTTATTTATTTTATATATGTTTATTTATCTTATTTTAACAGGCTCTGTACTAATTTTCCTCACAGAATGAATAACAGAAATATGACCCTTACGCACCTTTTGTAGTTAATTCATTAGGTCAACTCTAACCACTAAGCCCCTTGTCAGGTTAATTGTACTAGTGATAAGGAGCAATTGACCTTAAAACTTTGAAGCCAGGTAGACTAGCTTATTCCACAAGGTCTCTTGGCTCCACCCTTGTGAAGTGAAATCTGCCAGGTGGGGATCATTTGACCTCTGCTATATAGGAAGCATGAGGATATATGGGAGGAATTGCCTCCCCAGGGGAGGTTGAGGCTTGGGTTACCTGGAGTGCTTTTCTACTGTCCTGGTGAAATGAACTCAGTGTTTCCCAGTAGGCTGCTTTTTCTTCATGTTTTCTATGGTCTCTGTGAAATAATTCTAGAGACTCTATGAGCTAGCTATGAGCTAGTTATGTTGGTGGTGCCTTCTCGGTACAGTAAAACCCAGGTGGTACTACTTGGTACTACTTCACTGGGAAGTAGTTTGGCAGTGACTCAAGTTCAGAGGCAGGCAGGTAAGTGTTCCTGGGTTCTACAGTTGTTTCATGTTGGTGAGTTTGAGTACTTCCTTCACCTTCACTGTTCTCAGTAAAGTAACTTGCATGGGTTCTAAGCTTCCTTCCCAGCCCTAAAACATAATAATTACAAAAATAAATAAATAAAACCAACCTCAGAAGCTCAAGTGCATGCAGGTAAGGCTGACTTTGAAGAATGTTTTTAAGTATTTGTGAAGACTGAGCAACAGGCTGTATGAAAAAGATGCCTTACTGTGCATTCAGACCTTGCTTTTTGGTAAGAAGAAAAAGATTTGGGTAGATACTGCTCAGGACTGGTTTGCTTCTCTGTTCTCTGGAAAAGTTCTATGCACTAGGAACCATTGTTAGAATCAGAATCCTGATCTAAGAGTATGATGAAAAATGTTGCACTTCAAGTTGGAAACTGGAAAGGAAAATGTTAATGTATATGTAAGAATTGTACTCAAACGGCTGATTACATCTCTGCACTTCCACATAGCCTTTGTTTTGTTGTTTTTTTCCCCTTCCCCCTGCCTTTTCCCCCTTTTTTCCCCTTTTGTTCAATTGTTTAGCTTATAATAATCTTTCCTTAATAAGTGTTTTTTTTTTCCCTTATTTAAATTATCCTTATCTCAACCCATGAGTTTTTCTTTCCTGTACTTTTTCCCTTCCTCATCTAAGGAGTGCAAGTGAGAGAGCAGTTATAGTGTTTAGCTGCTTAGCATGGTCAAACCACCACACCTGATCCCCAGCCCTGAACATTGGGAATGGTTTATAAAATGCAAGTCTTTGATTCTTAATTTCATAAGTTACTCCTGAATAACTGATTGGAAAAAATCCAAATTCAGGAAGTGCTCCCTAAGTCTATAAGCTTTGTATTTCAGGCATGTTTTTGCCTGTTGGTGTTCTTATCACTCAGCTTTGTACATGAGGTTCAGAAATAAGGAAATGTAGAAAACAGATGAGGTAGTCCTACCAGCTATTTACATCAACCTATATTATGGGAATCATAGGCTTTCCCTTGAATAATGCTTGCACTACCTTTTTCCAAGCAGTTGCACAAAATCATTACACTTTGGGAAATTAATGTTTGCTTGACTTTCGAAAAATAAAATGCATGTATCAGCATTTTGCTTTCATAACTTTGTAAATGATTGTTATCTCTAAATGTACTTCTGGGTTATGATTAATAGCAGAACATTCTGCTTTAAAAGCCTTCAGGTATTAGTGGGGGACCTGGGTTTATAATGAAATCTGAAAATGCTTGTTTAGTTATTTTGTTAGTTTTAAGCTGGAGGGACCATTTAACTAGCTTCTCAGGAAAGCAAACTCAGACCTGTGAGATGAAAATCCGACCACGAGATGGCATCTTGTTCTCACAGTAACCTTTAGCAATGGGCAGAAATATTTCTGAAAACGAAGCAGTGGTGGGCATTTCAATAAATCCAAATCATTTCAGGCAGAGCGATGCTCATAGCACTGCCCAGAGGGGTGCACGACAGCCACAGCAAACTGCAGAGCAAGGAGCTCGTCTTCCTCTCACCCCACCCAAGCTGCAGTTCCTCCTGCTGAAAATCTTGTGCTAATGTTTTTAATTGCCCTAATTAAACAACAGCAACAACAGCAAAATCATGATCCACCGAGAGTATAATGCAGACACTTTGAGGCTTTTAATGGGGAGGCTGATCATTGCAACCTATTTGAGAACCTCCTGGTTGCAATTTACACTAAAAGACAGTTTGTGGCTGATTTTCTTGACAGTAAAATATTTTGTCATTTTCAAGGATGAGGCAAGTGTTTTTTATAATTCTTCATTTCCAGGAGATGCCCAATACTTATGGTATGTTTTCAGATATCTAAGAGTGATGTGACACAAAATAAGGCTACGGACTCAGCTGAGAATTACTTCAGTAATATCACTGCAGAGAAAATGTGACCATCTCTGGAACTGATATAGTATGAAAGGTAAATTAAAAAATACTCCCATTTTAGCTGACACTGCTGTTTAAAACAGCAGGCTTTAGACATGAAAGTTCCCTTATTTCTTGTGTGCCCTATTAGGTAGCACCTTTCCAGTCTCAGTTATCTTCTATTGCTACCGTACTTCTGTATTAATGAAGGACCTTACACAGGAGCAAGGACCTTCTCTAGCCTCAGAGGTGCCCATTCCCTGAGTGCCCTGGGGTCTCTGGCAGTGCTCTGGCTTCTCAGCAAGGGTTTAAACTCCGCATGAGGAATGTGGTAGGGAAGAACATTTTGCCTGCTGGAAGATGCTCAAAATCTCCCTCTTGGCTTCAGTTGTGCCTCCCCACTCCAGCTGGGGTTACAGACAGCCCCGAGCACAGGGCAGTGTGGTAAGGAGGCTGAAAAATGTGCTGCAAGGAGGGTGGAGTGGCCTGTGACATCTGCCCAAAACATTAATGCGTTGGGATGGGTGAGTGGCTGTAAATCACGGTCTTCCTGAAGGCTGTCCCTCTCAGGGCACATGTGCACATCAGCCTGTGCTTGGGCACACTGCCTGGCTCTCTGCTGGTTCACTGCTGCTCTGCTCACTCCAAAGTGAAGTATCTTGTAAATGTTCTGTAAATCACAACTTGAGACAACATAAATGCTGCATCCAGCTGAAACTGCAGCAAGAGTTTCAGAAGATGGGCTGCTATCATCTGTATTGGCTCGACAGCAACCCTCTCACAAAATCTGGCATGGGGTCTGTAATGACCATGAGGGGTCATGAACCCACTGCAAGGACTCATCAGGAAAACAGCCCCACATTCCCCAGCAAGATACCGGGGCTTCAGCTTGTTTGCTGAACCATGAATATTGACTGCTATGGCACCTTTGTCTTACTGAAGGCTTTCACTAATGTGCTGTACAAGTATCCTGCTGCAATTAGCATCTGAAATCTAAGAAACAAAAGCACAGCCCTCTTCAGCTGTGGCTTGGAGAAGTGCCATAGCAAAGTTTTCCCAAGCTCTGCCCCTTGTCTAGCAGCATAAGCGACTCCTTGTTCCAAAACATTAAGCGAATAACTGTGTGCAAATCTCATGTTTGTTAGTGGGAGGCAACACTTTCCAAAGCCTTGTCTGGGTTTGAACCAAAAGAATTGTGCAATAATAAAAAAAAAAAAAAAAAAAAACGTTATGAGAAGTGTTCAGAAAATATCGAGGAAAATATAATTGAAATTGTCCTTTCCTTTCACACAGTGAATTCTATGTCATTTTTTATCCAGCCTGTTTAAAAATGGCTCTGTTCTGTTTGCAGTGGGAAAACAATAACGTAGACAATTTATTCAGAACAATCGCTTATTTGAGATCTGCTATAGTCGGAGAGCTTCTACAAAGCTTGTGTCATCACAGAAGCTCATGAATGCTATTACATATCCACACACACCCAATGTGACATTCCTGACACTCCATTGTCATCTGAATAGCTGCAAAAAATATACCATAGGGCACACTTCAGAGCTGAGAGTATCTTGCAAGAGCATTCATAATTTTAAACAGAATTGAGATTTTTTATAAACTCTGCTAATAAATCTATATTCAGAATTACTAATATTTTCTTTGTGCTATTGCAGCAATTTCATCTTTTCTACTCCACACCGTTTTGTGCTCCATCCTCTGCTGCACCTGGAGTAAAGCCCACCTTGAATGCCATGTGCTAGCAGCCCCAAAACTTAGGGAATCTTTGGCTCCCCAAAATGGAATACTACTCAGGCAGATGTGACTATTTTGCCTACCTACCATGACTGAGAGCTTCCTGAGCCAGAGAGGGAGCAAGACTAACCCAGATTTGAAATCTTTCCACACAGTTTTGGGACCAGGTCCTCTGCTTGCATGTGAGAGATAAAACTTTCAGAACAAAACTCTTCATAAGTCTGGGAGCACTCTGGAGTTCTGGGACCTGAACTAGAGCTAGAATCAAATATGAACTGCCCTCTTTTCCTCTTCTCCAGTCAAGTTCTCACAGGCAGAATGATCAGATGAGAGCTACAGGTCAATACAGGGGCAGCTTCAGCTTAAATAGCATTAATGTAGGTTCTCCCAGAGTTTCAACATTAGGAATCCATGTCATGTCATCCAAGATAGCCACATAACCCCCATCGCTCCCCTTCTGACCATTAAGCTTCGTTTGCCATTGACGGTCAGCCTACCTGACATTGCGAGTCCTCTACTTAAAAGCAAGCCTTAGCTTGAAGCAGAGTTAATGCAGGTTCCCCAGTCACTGTAGGGAAAGGGGACAGTCAATACAACCACAGTACTGCTGCCTGTGCAGCTCCAGGTTTCACCTTTGTGTCACACCGCTACTGTTGCAGGTTAGGGAGAGAATCTAAAATCCAAGGGTCAGAAGTTGCTTTCCTACCTACAGCTGCAATCTCTGGCAACCAGCTGACAAATGCTTGCTTATTTAATGGGGCTTCGTTCTTTCCCCTAAAAAGCCATTCTCCAGACACATTTTCCTTTGCAGTTGTTTTATCTAGGTGCTTTTTTCTACGGAGAGCTTACATTTTTCCTTCCCTATGCTATTCATTGGTGGCGTAAAGCTCACAAAGGTTTTAACATTTGCTCTGTTTTCATATGGTCTATAAGCACACTATTTTGACATGAAATAAATGTTTCAGTTCAGAGTGCACATAGCCTAGGGATAGATCACAGACACGGAACGCAACACAGAAATACATCCAGGAATGGTGTCATTCGCTGTTCGGTTAGCAAGACAATTTTCTACCCGCAGTAGATCCTTCTCACCTTGGTTGCAAGATTTATTTGAAAGACAAGATTTAGAAGAGGGCACAAATGCTATGGTTCAGGGTCAAAGAACATATTCCACCCTTGAGGAGATGCCTGAACACTGCTCTTGTTGCATGATGAGTTGATCTAATCATTAATAAAATCAGTAACATCTCCTCAAAACGATGTTAAGGAAGCCTTACCAAATGAGTATGGGTGGCACTGCTGTGTACAGAATGTGCTATGCCAAAAAAGATCAGGTTGACCTAAAAGCTTCTCTTCTCCCCATGGAACAGGGAAAAGTAGCATCACACTGCCAAAAACAGACATAGTACTCTGATGTTGTCCTTTCTGTGCCATGTTCATCAAATACTAAGTTCCTAGGACCCTTTAAGGAGCTACAGTGATGTCAGAAGACCACTTTAGATGGAAATGAAGAAAAGTTCCCTCTGCACCACTTCCAGCTGCCCCTAATATGAATTGATTTCTGTGTTCATACTGCAGTTTCCAACCAAAGGGACCAGTGCTGCTCCAAAGCGGAGGTGAAATGTCTGGTGTGGTGCACGAAGCATGGGAGGGTGGACACCAAACTCTGGCCAGACTTCTGTACTCAGCCATGCAAAATCAGCCTGGATCCAGCCGGACACCGCTGGATACAGATGGAGAGATGAAGTCCAGTGAAGATGCTTAAACAGCCCCCTGGCTCAGCCTGTAAGCATGCAGACTGTGTCTGCACCATGTCCAGCACGCTGGGTTTTGGAAACAGGCTTTAGGGAGCAGAAAATAATAACATTTGTTTTCTAGATACGATTTAAATAAGCACTATAGAAGTATTTCAGCAAATAAATAAGTATGCATTGATGTGCTGGGTAGCTGCCTCAACTCTAAATTAAGGCAACCTATTAAAATACCCAAACTTTTCAGGTATGTAATGTTTTTATCGACAGGACTTAAAAGAGGATTTTTGTGTGGCCATATTACTTATGCATTTTTCAGGCACGATTAAGAAAAAGTAGTTATTGGGAAGGTATTCCAATTGGGACAAATAACATTTATGTGATACGTGGGCTGATTGGGGATTTAAAAGTGCTGTTTGTTATGCTGCAGCCAGTTATGAAACAAATGATCTGGCTCCAACATAAACTGTTAAACTGAAAACATGCCAGAGGGAGACAGCTGTCAGTACATTAAAAAGTCATTTTCTCAGACAACAAAGACTTAAACCAATCATTTTATAAACATATTTCTTTGCCCAACCAGATTTCCTTAACTCTAATGGTTTGTCTGCTGCATGGAGAAATAAAGTAAGTTTTCGCTTATATGATTTGTCAGGAATTCTTACTTGGGAAGAACAGATGGTGCTAAAAAATTGAACAAGGATAACCACATTATCAGGCTTTCAGCTACAAATTTCATTCTTTCTACACATTTAAAATGGAAACAATGCATTCCACAAACCTTTGACCATGGCCAAGCCACAGTTTGCATTTAAATGACACTGTTCCCAGCGTAGAGAATCACATTTTGGAATCATTTTCTCCAGATTTGGGACAAAGAGTTTGAGTTATAAATTAAAGATATGGCCAGACTTCCCAGTGGTGTAAACTTGTGCACCTCTGTTGAATCAGTGAACACAGGGATTTATGCAGCATAAGGATCCAAAGAAGTATTGCCTTCCAAACAATCTGTGCCATATTTCGTGTTGACCCAGGTGAGTGCCTGGACGGGTCGTAGAGAGGCTGGCCATCCGGACAGAGCTGGGAGCATAGTTTCCACCAACATCATTTTATGCTTTTGTAGTACCACCCAAGCAATTATTGCTGGATCCCCCACTGTCTTACTTCCCCTTCTGATGTATCATCTCTGTGACACTCAGCCAGGTGGGGAAGCCAGAGGTCCCGAATTACTCTGGCCTTCTGCACCTGCATATTCAATAGCCCAGAAAGTAAAGATAGCACTTGAGTGAAAAGTCTGAAATCCCAGCTCTCTCACTTCAGAAATAAACAAGCAAAAAATAAAATCAAATTCAGCACCCAGGCAGTCCATCACCTGGACTGCTGTGGGTTAGAGCCCAGGAATGTTGAGCACTGAGGGGACAAGAAATCTTAAGTTCACTAACACCAGCTAGACAAATTATGGGAAGAGAAGGGAATGGGGTGGCTTGCTGACCCTGATAACTTCTGTGCTGGCATGGACAATTTTCAGCTGGTAAGCTGTTGCTAGATAAAACATATTTACTTACTTTGCTTTTTGCTTTTGTTCAGCGAACCAGGTCTTGGCAATGCCATTATCTCTGCTTATATGTGATTTTGTAGAAATTATTTTTCTCTTTTTCTTGCTGGCTGTTCTTATCATTTTTCCTCTTCCTCTCCCCTCTCCTCTCTCCTTTCCCTCCGTCCTTCTGCCCTTCCCTTCCTTCTCTCCCCCTTCCTTCCCTCACCAAATATCTTAGCCTGCCGCAGAGAGAAAAATGAAAAATGACCTGCATGGATGCTAAAGACCCAGAAGCCATGCAGCAAGGAAAAGGAGGTCTCCAGTGTATTTATTTCTAAATTGTATAATTTGCAGCCAGCCTTCTGTGGGCTTCGAAAACATGCAGCTGATAATAAGGTCACCCACTAGGCTCTAAAGCCAGGGCTGTCTCTGCAGCGTGGTATGGAGAGTGGCAGGTGGCAGCAGCGCACAGATACAATCTGCTAAAGCAATAATAATGATTACTACTCAGTGCTCCTCTCCAGAAACAGCACCACTAATGAAAATGTGATCTGCTGTAGCCTACATATGTCTTTACCCGCGACTTCTAAGACAACCCCAGTGGCAGCAGTTGCACCCACTGATGGCCAGGCCCCGAGCTTCTACTTCCCAAGGGATGGCAGGAGGGTGGCTGTGCCTGTGCCTGGAGGGCAGCCCCAGCCCCAGAGCTCACCCCAGCCCCAGCCAGGCACAGTCCCTTGGCAGGGCAGCCTCCCTCCCTGGCATCCCGACCCTGGCCAGGTGCGGGATGATTCAGCTGGAAGGTAAGCGTGGACGCTGCCAAAGTCTCCTCCAGCGTGGTAATGCCTGAACTGCAGAGTGATTCAGGGCTCCCAGCCAGTTCCTAGCCTGCCCCCATCCATCATCCACTCTTCAGGCTGGTGCTTTCAGGCTGGCGCTGCTTTAAAGCCCCCAAAGGACTTAGTCTGCTTCTAGGACTGGGCAGCAAGGGCAGAAGCAAAGCAGAGCACTGGTGGCCCTACATCCCTGTCCCATCCCTGCCACTCCTGGCTGTGCCAGGGCTGCCTCGGGTGGCACAAGGATGGGTCCCAGCACACAGAGCCAGCTCTGTGCTCCACTGCCCAGGAACATACCAAAACAATGAGGTACAGAAACAATGAGGGAACAAGAGCATCGCTCAAATCTTGCCATGGAAATGCTCACTAGTTGGGCTAATGTGTAAGCTCAGACCTGCTTCACTCTGAGGGTGGACCTCGGTGAACCGTACACAGCAGGCACGCCCTGCAAGCCTTGGATCTAAATATGCATGTCCTCGTCTTAAGTGAAACTTGCTCTGTGATGTGTCGAATCACGCAGAAGGAATCTTTTGAAAGCACGCCACTTCTAATTAAGTCGATGCTCACTCTCATAAAAAAGTTGTTTTGAGCATTTGCTACATATAAATGAGACAGGAAAGGAATATTTTTTCTCAGCCTCTTAATATTTTTAATGTAATCAATTAAATCAGCATATTCTAAACCAGTTAAGACTCCACTCGCTTTTTATGAGGCTACAAAGCTCCTGTATACAGGATTTTCCCAGAAAGGAACAAAAGACTATAGTTGGTAATTGTCTTGATTTATAAGTGTACAGTCAGTAATTATTTCTCAGACACAAGCCCACACACACACGGACATGCACACTTTGGGCTCCTGCTGAATGGTGGATTTCTGACCCCAGGCAGGCTGTGAGGCCAAGTCAGACAGGGAAATGATGGTGTTACCCTCATCTCTGCACTGTCTACAGTGACATCTTTTGACAGGGCATGACCCTGTTCCTTGCCACTAGCTAAAACAGGAACAGGAAAGTCAGCGCCAGTCCAAATATTTACAGAGCAAGCATTCACGTTTCCAGTTTTAAATCACTGTTTGTTCATTATATTGCCCATCCCCTTTGTAGTGATATAATTGATGTTTTCTTCCATCTCCACTGTGGCATGACAAGTATTTCCTTCCAGTTGCCTGCAAAAACATAATCTTTCTTCTTGAACTTGTGAGTGAATTGGGTATTCAAGAGAGAGGGGAGCCCAGCTGAATTAAACTGTTTCAGTGGGAGGTACCCTTAGGTGTGAAGCATTCTGTTGGGGAAATTCAGTTGAGAGCCCCCCTTTCTATTAATTTATTTCATTTACCTAGCACTTTTTTAACCAATATCTACCAGAGGCATCCATTGGACCAGCCACCCTCATCTGTCAGTCATCACCTCATCTCCGACAGCTTGTGTGTTGCATGAAAATAAAAGGGTAATGTGGAGGGAAAAAAAAAGCAGACTGGCTCAGTTCGTCTGCTAAATATGCTCCCTTACAAAGAGAGCAGTGAGATAGATTATGCCTATCTGGTTGCTCAGGTAGTGTCTGCTTCTGTAGCCTCTATAAGCTTTAACAACCAGGGTACAACGGAGTGTATGTGGGAGAGGAAGAAATCTTCTGAAAAGGATTCTTTGTGTACAGAACTATCAGTCATAGCAATCCGTGGTGGAGAAACCACCAATCCTTAGCGCTGGACAACCATCCTGCTTTCCTGGTTTTCCCCTTGCATCTCTTCCCTTTTTTAGCTACTTAGCTGTGTGATGAATTGTAATGGGAGTTGTTCTGGGTAATGCGAGTTGAGAGTGGGCTAAAGAAGGCGAGCTGCTACATAAATTGTGCTGTTTGTTACAGCTTTTAAGTTTGCTTATGCAGACATACTGATGAAATGTTGGTAACCATCTGCTACCAACATTTGTAAATAAATATAAACCAACCTAAATATTCGCCATCTCGTTGCTCTGTTTCAGGCATGAGTCTCTTGTTTTTTTTAAGTCTACATGTAGTTTATGCACAGGCTTAATTTCTTCAGACTCTTCAGCTGCCTGGGGGTGATTTCATTACACTCTTCTTTGGTACCCCTTCATGCAAATTATTCATAACAGAGCAGAGAGGAAGGGTGCCTGATTCTGATTATTCAGTGGCAAAGCAAGCTGTAAAACCACAAATTCTTCATGGCAGACTGGGAAGAGAGATGAATTATAAACATTTTTTTACATGAATTCCTTTTGCAAATCTGAGCAAGTGGGACGAACTTGTTCTACTGACAGAAGTTAGAGATTTCTTAGCATTTAGGAGCTTCAACTAAAGCTCAGCTGTGCTTGGTGCTCTATAGAAATAAGAGCTGGAATTTTGAAAGTCAGATCTTTACTTTTGGTCTTACATCGATTGTATTACAGAAAACTTCACAGCAGCTCTGGAATACTCCATTCAATGCATCCTCTCCCACACACGCTTCCTCTGACTTGCAATCATAAAGTATCTTGACAGTTGCCTACTGGCAAAAATAATATTATGAAAATTGTACTAGAAATCAGCTGTTGGGTACTTCTTCAGGCATCTACCACAATAAACGTTACTTCTTGACTGTTGCTATCATTTTGCACCATAGTGCCCCAGGGAAGCAAAAGCTGCTGACTCTCAGATCTGATTTCCTTCCTGATTTTGTGTCTGCAACAAGCAGTGCCCCAAAAGTTAAGAGTGCTCAGAGAGAAACTCATATTTTTGGGGCAGATGTTTAAAAATGATGAAGATGAAAGGAAGGAATTTGTGATAGCTAGATTTTCCTATTAGATTGTCACTTTCTGACAACTGGTATTTAAGTTTTACAACATGATTTTACAACTCCTCTAGCATATCTCTAGCACATTGAGGGTGGCTGTGCACATTTTAGATGTCTTTTTTTTTTTTTTTTTTTAATGCCCTGCATTGTGATATTATGTCTTATTGAACATGACTTCTAAATAGATTTGTTAGATCTAATATAGTAGAAACCTATCTTGATTATTTTTTTTTTAAAAAAAAACAACTTTAAGTATTCCTTTCCCACTAGAGAGCTAGATCAAATATGAGCATAGCTGTATTATTTTGCACAAACTAATGATCTTTTTTGCTTCCAGATGACTGCGATGCTTATGAAAGCTGCCAGAATGGATTAAAATCATTCATGAATTTGTAATAAGGGTCTTAGGTTCCACACAGCAACTATTTTGCAGCAGAAAGGATGCATTGCCAAAGGATTCATCCTTGTTAATAGCACACTCTGCAGTTCTGAAACACTGGCCTTTCAGACTTGAGCAAACAACTGAATCTCCTTCTGGCTTTGTTCCACTAATGACCCACTGGGACAGGGCAGAATCCTAAAGTCAGAGAGTAAGTGGGGTCTTCTTAGCGGGACATGCTTCCAGCTGTATTTGATATGGTACTGCATAGATGGAAATAAAAAGGGAAGCTTGCACTTGAGGAACAAAGTGTTCAAGGAAAAATGAGGAGCTACTCAATTACCTTGCAGTAATTTGTAACAAATAGTAAGATTGGTATTGATGGAGTGTGGGTGGAAATGTGTGCATATACGTGCATGGAAGCACCAGAAGCAGAACATGCAGTAAAAACACAGGTATGCAAATGAAGAGAAGGAACAAACAGACATAAAGCATCAGGCGAGAAAATCAAGTACAGAGATATAAAATACACAGATAAATACAAGAAATACCACATTTGTGAAGTCAAAAGACCCCAAGCATCATCTTTTGTTAAAAAACAAAAACAAGTCCAAAATCAATTCAAGTTTCCAATCAAGAAGAAACTGAGAGGAGCAATGAGGACCTAACAGACAGCTTCCTTGTCCTGTGTGTGATCGTCCTGTGTGTGATCACACATGGGACCCTGGTTAGACCATTTGGACAGATTTGTTTTGGTGCTTCTGGGTATGGGGATTCAAGAATGTAAATAGGCACAGTCAACTGTTTACAGAGACTTTTTTATAAAGCCACATCCCCCTTCTATATGATCTCACAGTGAGCTTTATTACACTTGTTCCCTATGCCCTTTTGTTCTTCAAAATCCTTTGAAACCTAGGGACCCTGGGTGCACACCCCCTGGCAAAGATGTTTACTGTAATGGCTGTTCAGCAGCTCTAAGGTAGGACAAATGTGGCATCGCAAGGATAGGCTTTAGTAACAGAGGGAGTCTAGACAGCTTGATGAACCATAATCCATGTGGATAAAATTTCCTCACATGTGGACACAGCCAGCACAACATCTATGCATCATTTAAATCCTTCTTGAGCCTTCAAAATATGGAAGTAAATGGTTTACAGGCCTTCAGCTGCCCTGGTTCCATACTCTTTACACAGTTCAGCCAAAAAGAAAATGGCAATAAACGAAGGCCTTATGGTGTATGCTGTCCCCTTGTGTTACTGGCAAGAACTAGGCAGATCACGCAATGTATTTTCTTCAGAAAGATGGAGGAAGTTGGACTGAGTTACCCAAAAGGATTTGAAATGAAAGCTTAGTGTAATACTGTAGGATCAGTGTGGTAGCTGGGAAGACTTAGGAGTCTGATTATAAAACGGAACATTTTAGGTTTGGGTTACCATTTCAGATTCATACCAGTTTCCAAGTTCCCCTGAAAAGTTTCTATCTGCTGCATAATTAGGGCACAGGCTGTGCAAGCGTTTATCTTCCATCCTGGTTATACAAAGCAACATGCCAATCTGGGAACATCAGAAGCTGGCAACTGGACCGTCTCTTCCGTGCAAAACACAGCATCTTTTGAGCTATATCAGACCAGGTTCCCTGCAGAATAGGATCAAGAGGCCTTGTGGGATCGCCAGCTGGGTGTGCCTCACAGGGAGGACAGAGGAGGACATACATGCCTAAATGAGGGCTTGAGAGGATTTAGGGTGATCAAAGCGTGCTCAGAAAACCCACATGCTGCATTTAATACACCAGAGCACTGCTCTGATATATAAAAGAAATTCCTCATCACGGGCAAAACTGAGCAGCTCCACACAAGGCTGCCCAAGTACTTCTTCATCTGAGGGGATGGATCCAGTAAGTACTTACTGCTTAACCTGCAGCATCAGCCACTTCACAAACTGCAGTCACAGCTGCTGCTTTCTCAGGAGTGCCAGAGGATGAGCAAGATGTATGTGAGGTGCTTTATTCAATGATTCCTTAAAGTACAGTACTGACACAGCCTTAGAAATCCTCCTTGCTTTCCTTTTCTCTCTCTCCCTCCCTCCCAAGCAAGCACTCTGTGAGGCTGAAAAGCCAGGTTTCCTTGTGCTTTTGAAAACATTCAGTTCTCTGCTGCACCGTGGCACAGTTTGTACCAGTGGAGCAGGAAAGGGCATTAAGAGTTGTGACAATTTCTTCATAAATCTCTGTGGAGCAGCTCATTTCTTCTTCATTCCTCTGCACGCTGCTCCAATATAAACATTGAAACAAGAAAGATAAGAGCATCACACAAGTAAAGAGAATCCTGCTGCTCACTAGCCCAATGCACAAAATGCTGCCAGCTGGCTTGTGCTGCTGCATTCAGATATGTGCTGTGCCTCATGCAAGGCTCAGACTGACAAACGTGGTAAGCAAGGGGAAACCCTGGCTGACTGGCAGCTACCACACGCTCTTACCTGAATGTGCAGAAATTAGGTATTTTCAAAATCAAGTATTTATTTTCCAAGGGAAATTACACGTGTAAGCCATAATTCTGTAATTCACAGAACTGGGCCAAAAGACCAACACCTCAGCTTCAAACCAGCTGTGAAAAGTCAACTTCGGGGATGAACACCCCTGATGCTCAGTTTGTGGCTGTGCCTATCACACGTGGCCTGAGGGAGAGGCATACACAACTGTTAGAAACCAGTCATATTTAACAGGATTTCAGTGACCTGTAACACCTATCCTGAAAAAAACAGGTAGGTAGGGGTTCTAGGTAGGATCTGATGACTTAGTAGCATCTAGCAATCAGGCCCCTGGTTTGCAATAAATAGTATTTCATCAAGACAGAGAGCTCCACATTGAAAAAAATAAAAAAAAAGGAGCGTGACAATGAAAACTGTCATTTACGATCTCATGTATACTTACTTTGGCTCCACTGAGATTAAGTGTTCTGCATGAATCAGAGTGGAACATGATACTCTAGCCAATGCTCAGACAGTACATCAGGGAAGAGAATTGCATATAATAATGCAACATCCTGTTTGGAGGCTTAAGAGGCAAAAATCTAGCAGTAATCACTTCCAAGGCTAGTAACTCAGTTCTTATTGCCTTCATAATGACTCCACGGTTATTCAGTCAATGAAAATGGAGTCTGATATTGTGCATCAAGAAGATAAATTAACAATAAAATGAGTCTCACTGATACATCCACTGACTACTTTAGTGAAGACCTGCAAAGATACAGGATGCGCTTCTAAAGTACGCTGCCTCCTCTTTAGGAAGGTGAAGACAGTGGAAGGGTAGGCTGAAGTAAAGTCCTTCTTTACCAAATATTAGGTGGCATTTCTGGGGAAAAAAAAGAAAAGAAAAGAAAAAACACATTAAAATTTAATAAACAAGTTTTCCATTGGAATTAATAAACAGCTTGTTTTTCAAAAGCCTCCTGGTTTACGCAGCATTTTGTGTAACAAAGAAAACACAACAAAATGTTATTAGGGGCTTTAGTCTTGGCACTAAAACAGTGCATGAAGTGCCAAATGCCAAGATGTCAGCCTCAATAACATTTGTACAAGACCCATATTCCAGACAAAACTACTACATTCTAATTAATAAAAAAAATCAAAACCCAAGATCTGACATAAACCATACCAGGGAAAGCCAAGCAAATTTAATCTTATTTTGTGTAAGCTTCCTTCCTTCCTCCCTCCCTGCTTCTCTTCCCAGCTCCAGGCAGTTCTCTTCTGTGTCTGTAGTCATGCTGGAAATAATCTAGGGAAAAGCTCTTGCCTGGGGACCCCAAATGTCTTATGGTCAATGGATATATCCCCGGAAGACTTGCCTTACATCTGAAATGGAGTACAAAGGATTTTATAACTATAGCAATTAAAAAAAAAAAAAAACAACAAACATCCATTAATAAAACAGGAAGTTATCATTCGTGGCTTAGAGATCAAAATTCTGAGTTCATTCTTTAAAATCTGTCTTGTTAAAGCTGGCTGTAAGGCAATAAACAAAGGCTAATGAACAGAAGACTCAGTGTCATGTCTAAAATTAGACTGCATGACATTTGCATTGTCATGGGTTTGCGGAATACGCAGAGGCTATTGTATTATTGTTTTAAGCATCATATGCATCTTTATCAATTTGCTAATTACAGCTAGTTTAGTATATTGCTAGTTCAATAGGTAAGTGACAGGATAATTTCTTACAGGAACAAACAATGGAGTAGGTATAAAGAGGGGTAATTAGTACAAACCACAACACTGCGGAAAAAAAAATGCAAAGAGAACATCATCTGAAGTTCCCGAAAGAAACAGCACAAACAGAAAGGAGAGCATTACCTCTTCTTGTCACTGCCCTCCTGACAGAGGTACTGGATCCCAAGACTGGCTCACTCAGTTGTTTTCTCCTCACCTGTACAGCCAAAATAAGCCTCGTTGGCAATTCCCTGCTACAACAGAGAGAGGTAGCACAAGCATTTACGGCAGCACAGAAAAAGAGATGGGAGCATGGGGGTGGGAATGGGAGGAGGGGATGGGGGAAGCTGGGATTTAGATCATCTGAAACTGCCATGGAATCACACCTTAAATTGCTTAAAATAAGCAGGCTCATTTTGAGAGAAATGAGTTGAAGGATGATCACACCAGTGGCAATACCATGCAGGCTTGAGAACATCGCATCCTCTGGCTGAAACAGTGATGAGGAGGCTGAGGAGGACAAACTTCATCTGAGATTGACTGAACTGGATGCTGCTCCCACCATGCTTGACGTATCACTGGTTGGTCACGCATGCACATCACCTGAAGCTGCATGTAGCAGAGAGATTCAGACCAGGAGGGGATTTAACTAAGAAAATCCAGGTTAAAGTCTGTAGAAACCCAGTCACATAATAGATAGGAGGGAGGAATACAGGAGAAAAATGCACTTGTATCATTGGATGAAACGAGAAATCTAACAAAAACTGAAAAAGGCGATACAGGATCCAGAAAGAATCAGAGTTTTTAAGACTTTGCCTATAAAGCACCAAAATACATCTGTTTCTTGAACCATCTATGTAGTCCGGCTAAATTTCACTAACAAAGCATTTGCAGAATGTGTGCTTTCATCTGTACGCATAAATATTTCACTGAGCTAGGAAATAACAAATCAAAATACAGCTCTGGAGTGACTACTTCAGAAATTCATTTCTGAGCTCTCATTACGATGATGACCTTAATACACTGGAAGTAGCCAAGATGAACAGAAACACAAGGTGGTTTCTGGCTTAAATAATGATTTTGGTGATCTAGAAACACTTGCAGCGTGTATGTACTCCTAATGGAGGGTTCATGGGATATAGGATGCTCAATTCAAGGACAGACAGCAAAGTACAGGTTAGGAAAGAGACACTTAAGAATGCTTACTGAACAAAAGGGTGCTCGAGACCACGGAATTGCCTCAAAAGGAACAAGCAGAGCTGCAAAATTACTGAGGACAAAATAATACACAGAGCAGAATAATACCACAGCAGTGAAAGAGTAGGTTCTGTGAGCTACCAAATCCACATGCATCTGTCCTTGCAGCTGATGGAAGACCAGTTCAAATGAGAACAGGACGCTTGCTAAGTCAACGTTAAACAGGATGAGAAGAAGCACCTCCAGTTGCAGTTGCCACTTCCTAAGAGATGTCGCAACTGCCTTGTCCACCCTGTTTGGTTTCATGCATGCCTCCTTCTCCCTGGTATCACTTTTCTCTCACAGCTCTAACTTATACTGTAAAAAGGTAAAGTAATGTATCTGCAGTTTTCCTCAAGTACAATTGATTATAGCATTCCCTGAAATGCCAGAAAACTGGCTTTCCTGACTGCCCACGTTTCTACACAAAAGCACTTCCAGCACTGTTTTCTGCTGCCACAGCTGTTTTGTAGCCAGAAGAATAGATTTTTTTTTAAGCGTCAATAATAAAAAGTAATAAAAGCACAACACATCCCAGAGCAATTGGAGCAGCTCCTACCAGGAAGGTGCAGAGGGGAGCTCGGTTTTCCCCGTGCTGTCAATCAGCGTGTTATGCCACTAAACAGCCACCTGGCAGAAATAACCTTTTCTGATTATTTCCATCTTTAATGTTGGTGGTGGGGCAGAAGAGAAGGAATGGTGAACTCACAGGATCATTAGGGTTGGAAAAGCCCTCCAAGACCATCTGGTCCAACCATCCCCCTGCCACCAATGTCACCCACTGCACCCTGTCCCCAAGCACCACGTCCAACCTCTCCTTGAACACCCCCAGGGACGGTGACCCCACCACCTCCCTGGGCAACCCGTCCCAGTGCCTGACTGCTTCTTCTGAGGAGAAATGGCTCCTCATTGCCAACCCGAACCTAGAAGATTCTTTTTTTGTGAGGCGTTCGAACTTTGGCTTAAAGAGATGCTGCTCTGCATTTCTTTCAGATGGTGTTTACACCACGGAATTTTAGCCAACCTGCATCAGAACTGACAAAAAAAAAAAAAAAAAAAATCCCTACAAATAATTAAAAAAAAAAAAGCAGGTCTGGCTGTTTTGGCACACGATTCGTAAAAATTACCCACTGCCAAACTCCCCACCCCCCAAAAAAAAAAAAAAAAAAAAAAAGACTGTGACTAATCCGGGATATCTAATTAGCGAATTTAATCAAGGTCACTTTGGGGGAAAAAAAGCGTTATTAAGGAAAAAAAACACAAAGAGCAGGGCGGCGGCTGAGCCCCCGCGGCTAACGGTCGCGGTGCCGCCGCGTAACGGTCGCCCTGCCGCGCGCCCCGCCCCGCCCCGCCCCGCGCGCCTCAGCTCCCCCCTCCCACGCGGGGCACGCACGTGCTAGGAGAAACACGGCACTGCGCATGCGCCTCCCATCCATCTCCCTCCCCCCCCCTCCCCGGGGGCGGGGCGGAGCCCGTGTCTCCGGGCGGCCGATTGACCGCTGTCAGTGCCCCGGCGCCGCGCCTCGCCGCCCCATTGGCGGCTGGCGAGCCGCTATCCGCACCGCGCCCTCTGATTGGCTGCTGCCGCGCCGGCCGCTGCCCTATCCCAACGCGGGCCGCACGGATCGCGGACCCTGAGCCCCGCCCCCTCACACCTCCTCCTCTAGCCCCGCCCTCCCCCTCTGATTGGCCGCGACGAACCCCTCCGATTGGATAGCGGCGGGCTCCCCTTTACCCCCCCCTCCACCCTCAGCGCGCATGCGCCGAACCGGTAAAGTTTCCCTCTGCCCCCCCTCCGCTCCCTCCCCATGGCCCCGCCCCCGCCCGGGCAGGGAGGGGCGGGGCGGGGCGGGGCGGGGCGGCCGTTGGGGTGCGCGCGCGCTGGGGCCCCCTCCCCTCAGAGCCGCTCGGCAGCCGCGGCGGCAGCACCAGCGCCGCGTCCTCCTCCTCCTCCTCCTCCTCCTCCTCCTCCTCCTCCTCCCGTCCCCGGGGCACGGTGAGCACCGCCGCGTCCCCCAGGCACGGCTCGCTGAGCCCCGGGACCCCCCGCCCTCCCCTCCCCTCACCTCATATCTCCCCCGGGCAGCGACCGTTAACGGCTGCCCCCCCTCCGCTGGGACGCGGCGGCTGTGAGGGGAGGGGGGAGCCGCGGCCGGGAGGGGGGCTGCGAGGGCTCGGCACTTGGGACTAGCCTCTTTTATTATTTTTATTTATTCCGCTTTATTATTATTTATTTTTTTTTTCCCCGTCGGGTTTCGCGGCTGCCTGGGAAACTTCATCAGCCCGGTTCGCAACTTGGAGCAGAAAAGAGGAAAGGGGGGAAAAAAGAAAAAAAAGAAGAAAAAAAAAAAAAAAAAAAAACAACAAACCCATCCGTTTCCTTCAGTGTTGCGGCTGCTGGGAAGCCCAGCCGGCAAGTTGCTCTTAAAAATATAATTGCAACATCACTCCTCGAGAGGAAGCGAGCCCTGGAACATAGGACCGCAGGGAAAACACTTAATCTCGGCTCCTTTTGTGTGAGGCGAGGCGAGGCAGGGCTCTGCCGTGCCACAGGACGCTCCGCTGGGAGGTTTAATGCCTCTTAAAGTATTCTGAGGCTTTTCGGAGAGATCTTAAGTGCCAATTGCTCCTGCTGCAAGGCTCTAAGCCGCTGAATTGAAAAGGAGGTTGGGTGTTGGACGAGGTGGCTGTGCCGTTTTTTTTGTTATTTTCCTGTCGTAAATGCATATGCAGCCGTACCGGGGCTGGCTGGACGCGGTTTGTCAGGATTTGGGGTGTATTTGCTGCCTGACTTGCGTTTCTGAAACTTGTGCGTGCTTTCTACTATCTCTGCTTTGCCTGACCTTGCTCAGCTGAATCCTTTGTGTTATTGGTACTCTCAAATCTTGTGTAACATCTGCCACCGCTGTAGAAATGCATAATGTAGATAGCCATCCAAAAGCCTATCTTGCTTCCTGCTTGGTTTTCCTCGTAGCTATCTAATCTTCAACTAAGAGACTGAGATTAATCCTTTTTTTTTTTTTTTTTTTTTCCCTTCTAATTCAACAGATGCAGTTTATGTTGCTTTTTAGTCGCCAGGGGAAGCTGAGACTCCAGAAGTGGTATGTCCCGTTATCTGACAAAGAGAAGAAGAAAATCACAAGGGAACTTGTTCAAACAGTATTAGCCCGCAAACCGAAAATGTGCAGCTTCCTGGAATGGAGAGACCTGAAGATTGTCTACAAAAGGTTATTCTTTCTCACTAACCTTGTAATTACCATATGTCACAAACAGTGTAATAAGCAAGAAAATAACGATGGTTGACTTTTTTAATTTATCTCTTTTTCTTCCCTCTACTGGCTATGGAGGAGACAGACTTTTTCTTTGGATCTAATTTGATAGCCAAGTAGGAATCATTCATGTGTAGAAAGTCATTCATGCGTTTCGAAATGTGCTGAAGAGATGAGGTTCCCTTCTACTTTCATAAGGAGTGGTGGGTTTTAGTTCTCTGCTTAGATGCCTATGATAAATAAATGCATGGAAATAGGAAGCATGTAAGATGTAATAAGTAATAAATACTAAATTTCATAAACATTTACCTCAGGCAGTGGCTTCATAAAGCAGTTGTAAATGTAACTTGCTTCTAAAAGCTCATAGAAATATGGAAAGCATTCTCTTGTTTCAGAGTATGTAGGGTTTTGTTTTTTGTTTTGCTATGAACACGCAAAGGCATTTCTCCTAACTTACGAAATCATGAGTAGCTTTTTTTTGGGGCAACTAATGTATAATTTTCTTTAGCAATAGTTTCCTGTCCCAGTTGTTCACTAACTTGCTAGAGTGTATGGCAAGAAATTTTTTAGTTTTATTCTGATCTTTAGAAAGTATTACAATGTAGAGGTGTAGAAATAATTTTCCCCACAAATTACCGTAATTATCATTGTGATTTGGGAGGCTGCTTCTCTTTCAGCTAAAGCTGGTGGTATGAAACCTGGAGTTAACTCCCTGCTCTAGTTATTTATAAACTTCAAAAGGTTTATGCATTCTTATTTTCTTTGAGGTGGTAAATAATTTCAGTGCCTTACGATATTGTTGTGTTCTGTCAGTAGGAATGACAGAACTGGCGCTGAAACTGAGTTTCTGACTCCCCTCCAATGTACTGAGTGGAATAAAAAAGGAATAGATATTCTAAGTCCTGCTTTCATATGTACATCAGTGCATGTAGCATTGTGCACATGAAAGCTACCAGTGTATCTGATCTGTGTAGCTCTCCAAAATCAGGAGGAAAAACAATAAGACTGTACTTAAAGAAAACAATGGTTTTTTTTCTTCCTGTTGATTTCTTACAAAACTTCTTCAACATACATGTAGACAAGCTTGTTCAAATGCTTTCTGTGCTCCTGTAAGCGATGATGCATGCAAGTGTGCTTTCAGCTGGGCTTTTATGGGGCTAGATCAGAAGAATGGGGCATGAGTAGGCCAGCCTGTTCTACTCCTTGCCCAGTCTCGAACGGTGGTAGCTGTTCTGGTAGTGAGTTCATTCGGTGCTATTCTCTCTCCCGGTCTCTTTACAACGGTTGTCAACTGCTTGTCATGTCCTTTTCTGTTCAGATAGCAAGTGGAAATCTGTGTATGGCTTTTTGAGTTGTGGTGTTCGTGCATCTCAGTAACATGCAATGGGATCTGTGGTCAAGGAGAATACAGAAGTTGGCTGCGGTGTGTATGTAGACTGCAGTCCATCTGCTAGACTGCTGGTGTGCACAGCTGACTGCAGTAGCTTTTTTCACTGCCTGCAAACCAATCTGGCACAGTTAGCCTATGAAATTGCTTAAGATTAGCTTGTATCAAGCTAATTAACATCTCAATTTCTGTTCTACTTTGTTTTTTTTGGCAGTTGCATTAGGCTAAAACATCACCAAAAGGACTGAGTGTAAGAGGTGATAGTTGCTGTACAGGATTTTAAACTACTTTTAGGTTTTCAGGGGAAAGACTTTTTTCCCAATCAATGTACCATAATTAGTGTGTCAGCTACCATGATCTCTTTGAAAAGGCAGATCTGTTAGCTCAGAAGCAGATTATACCGAGAAGACAACTAAAATAGTCAAGGTCCAGTACTTCCTGAACAGTGGGTAGCTAAAAGAGCAAGACACCTAACAGAAGCTGTGTGGTTTATGAAATTGCAGAAGGCGCTCGCATTTGCTTGCAGACAAGACTCCTGCACATCACTACTGTCTGTCCTTGTCTGGTCTCTTATCGGGAAGGATCTCAACTTCTTAGTGCAAATGTTTTTTAAAATAAGTTTTTAAATAAAAGCTACAGATGTTTGTATGTATTGCTGTTGTGCATGCTTTATGTACATACTGCTATTATGAGTCTGAAATGGCTGATTTGTGCTATAAATGTTTTTAGAGCATATTAACTGTCAACATTTCAGGTGTGAGAGAACTGACCTAGATATATCAACTCAAAGAATGGTTGGCATTATTAGAAGTATACTCTAGGCTCTTATTGTACGTTTTTGCAAAAATAAAACCAACTCAAATGCAAAATTGACAAGCTTGTAGCTTTTGCTGCCTTCTGATATTTCACATTTGGCAAGAAAGCTGGACTACTTTGATTAGCCTCCTTAGTTCTTTGGGATTTCATCCTTATCATTCATATAAAATGCTTTCTGGATGAAACTTCAAGGAGACAGAGCTGTATGTCCTTAAAATCCATCTGAATATGCGATTACTTCTGTTCTCCTTAGTAGTTTCATATATGTAGCGTTCATATGCTTGCAAAACTGGGTCAGTCATTGTTGCCTTATTTTTTCATTAGAGATACAAATTCTTTAGAGATCACAAAATGCAGATAGTAAGGTGCCCTGTTTTTGACATAGCTCATGAACTGGGCTGGATGTGTTCTGTGGCTCATTTGGAAGAGAGTTTTTCAGGCTGGTAGGCACCCAAAGACTGAAAAAGGATATGAACTTCTGACTCCAAAAGACACAGTTTTGAAGTGACTTCCCAGGGGAAAAAAAGAATAAAATAAAGAATGGGAATCCATTAACAATTGAGAGGGAGCTGTCTGCAGACAGCTGATTAGAAACTTAGCAAATACAATTCATGTTGCTCTTCCTTTTGTTGTTCTTTAACTAATAGTATCGGAGCATACAATATTGGATAGTTGTTTGTGCAGCTTTCCCTTTTTGACAGAGAAATCATTGTTAAATGTTAAAAATTCTAATATTTTACTGGAAAGAGAACTTAAGATAGGCTGTGTGTTTTGTTTTGTTTTGTTTTTCTTTTAAGATCTCAGCTATTTGCTGCTTTAGCTTCTGGCAGTATTAGTTATTTTCATTGTGTAGTATATGGCACTTGAAATCAGAAATTGCAGAATTACTGATTTTGATGTAAATTTTACTTGTTATCATTTGGTATACTGAGGTTGTTGGACTTGGTTATTGTTGACTGGTAACTTGATTAAGGATTGTGATTTTGCTTTTATATGTCAATTTGGAACTGTATTGCCATACATCGTTTTAAATTGTCACAGCTTGTGCTGCCTTTAGTGTTGTGACAGCCTTCCATTTAATGTAAAATAACCTTAATCATAGGTTACTTTAAAGACTTGGGGGGGGAGGGGGGGGTTAAAACTCTCCTACCTTCCACCTCCAAAGAAAAGAGCCCATTCTGCAAGCAGTGTGCTCCTCCACTCAATATTTTGATCCCATTGGTAGTTATGTGGCAAGTTCTAGGGTCCAGTAGTGGACCTGATCAGTATTGTTCCTTACGTGTATTTAACTGAATTGTATCTGTTAAAAATGTAACCCCAGTGTTGCGTAGGTATCTCTGTAAAACTGACTGAGTGTAATGATAATTGTTAATTAGGTACTTAAGTTTGGTTGTTTTAACTAACTTAGGTTCTCTGTATGCTATCCTGGTTCTTGTGGTACTAGGAGGACCTCTGCATATTTCCAGGCAGAAACAGCAGCTTTACCTTACAGAGGATTACCAGTACCAAGATTTTGTTCGTCTCTAAACATAGGGGTTATAGCCTTGCTGAAATAAGAAACTGTGGAACAAATGCCTATTTTAGATAGCTTTATTACTGTTGCTTATTTCTGTATCCTAATTAAATAGTGACTGCTCTGCCTGTCCTAGAGTCTTAGAACTTCTTATTAATGAAACATGCGGCTCGTTTGAAGGAGGAACAAATCTTGTGCCAAGGGCAACTTTAATGGCTACAGTTTTCACTGGGTCAACTGTGATAACCTATCACCGAGTCCCAAACTCGGGCTGCCTGAAGTACCTGTGCCTTTGAAAGGCAGCGTAGCATGGTGGTGGTGGCTTTGAGTTGAGCTCTGCTCCTTCTGAGCTCTATAGGCTTCAGGTTTCTGCACACAGAATATACATGCAAAGGAGCTTAGATGCTGAAGGTCTTCAGGCTTCAGCTTTACCTGGTGACAGATTGTCAGTGATGACTTTAAGTAGGTGTTCTCTCATCGTGTAGAAGACCACTGAATGGATAGGGCTTGCAAGCTGTGCTCTGCCCACAATGACCTGATCCCTCAGCAGAACTGGTGAGCCTGGCAGTGAGCAGTTAGGGGAGAACGTGGCTGAAGGATTAACTTGCCAGTTATGAGGCTTCTCGCTATTGGACTAGTGCAGCTGCTGGAGGAAGGTTCATAAATTTTGTTTCCCTCCACACACAAAAAAAAAAAAAAAACCTTTGTAAGGTCACCTACCTGAAGGCACAAATTTTAGCGTTTGTGTTGCCTGTAGTTCCTTTTTGCTCTTCCATTTCTTATTGCATTCTTAGGTGATTTTTTCCAAACTGTTTTTGGTCTCTGGAACTGGTCCCCCTTTCTGACAAGGAGACTGTTTTATCATAAAATATTTCCTTAACTGAGTGTAAACAGCTGATTTAGGACTAAGGATCCTGCAGGGTGGGGGGTGGTCTGGAGAACTCAAACTGCAGTAGGAATGAAAATGGCAGAATGTTTCTTACAGGCTGGGCGGTGTTTGCTTTTCAGTGTGGTGTGGCTTATTTTATTTCAAGATTTTCCTCTTCATTGAGCGTTTTAAGAGTTCTCTCTCAGGTTCATTAGGAAGAAACAACATTTCTGTAGGTTAAATAATTTTTTCAGCCTGACTACAGAAATTTACTCATCTTTGTATAGACAATCTCCATCTGTTCAAGAGTATTTGTGGATGCTTTTCTGAAGCCATGAGCTGTAGAGGGAAGAAATGACAGAAAACTATTGCTGTTGAGAATTTGGGTCTTAAGAAATGCATACCTTTGTTTCCAGTATCGACATGCCCTTTGCAATGATGGCTGACATGTACAATCTTACACTGTTTGCAAAGTAGGCATATTGAATCTGCATTTGGTTACTACTTGGAGGGGGAAAAAAAAAAGGGAAAGAAAAAAAAAGTGATGTTCTCTAGGGATGGATACCTAGGCCTCCATTTTGTCTTATGACGAGTAGTTTTCATTTTTTGGTATTCCTTTTCCAAGACTGCAGTTGGCAGAGCTTGAAAGTATACTTTGCTTAATAGCTGCCAAATAAAGTCTTTCAGAAGTATGCTACATCTTCTTTTAAATTAGAACACTGAGAGCAGACAGCTTTCCTGGAAAGTGTTCTATGTTAGGTAAAATCCCTCTCCCTCCCTTCTCTTTTTGTACTTCCATAAAATAATTCCGAGTGTCAAAAGAGACTCTTAAGTAATAGAGAAATACAAAAGGACTGTCCCGCATGGGTACGTTTCAAATATTTAAGTCAAATGTGATTTGATAAGTATTACTGGTGTGCGATTCAACTTGTTTAAGCACTATGGGAATGGTTTACCTATACTTCATAATCAATTCTGCTTATCTGTATATGAAGGACACTTTGTTTAGGTGTATTTGACTTAGGTGCTGGTAACCACCATAAATGTCAACTAATGTACAAAGTTCTCTTTTCTACAAGCAAATATGCTAACTTGGAGCTAGACTTAAAAAAAAAAAAAAATAAAAAATAAATAAATAATAAAAAATCAGGAGGTTTGAGACGTTTTTCTTCATACTTTCTTCTTTCCTTTTTTAAGCATCTTTGTTTAAAGATGCCATATACAGATAGCATTTTGCAAGCTACTACAATTGCTGTAAATGTCCTTGAAGTATTAAAGTGAGGGACAAGCACAGCAGTGTAAAATCAAAAGAACTGTTCTCAGATAGGGCTTCTGATGAGCTGACAAGTCACCATGGTAAAGAGATGAAAGAGCAAGGGAATTAGTGTTGCGTGCTTCATTGGAGGTACCTGCCCTCTCTCTTCACCAGCCCTTCCCTATCCCCCAAGTCTGGTTTTGTGATAGGTTGGAAAGAAGTGGTGGATAGAATTTTTTTTTTTTGTATAACAGCTTAGAACTTCTGAATAAAAGTGTTTCTGATCAGTTGTGACTTGAATCGGCTAGAGCAGAGTGGGGGTGAGACTTTCAGCATCATCATGAATGATACTAGCTAAGTGCTTGGGAGATACTTCAACACACTACAAAATATTCTTTTTTTGATTTCTAGCAAAAAAGAAAGTCAGTTTCTCTTAGGCCTGACAGAGTTCCAGGTAATATGATAAAGTGATAAAAACTTCTGTAATGTTAAAAAGGCATATTCATTTCAGTGTGTGGGAAAAGAATATGCATCTTAAACTTGGTGTTTACATCCTAATGACTCTTTTTAACAGGGTTGGCTACTCAGTGCTTAACACTGCCAGTTCTCTCTAAATGGGCAAACAAAAGCAGCTCCTGGTTCACATAAATCAGTGGCTACAACAGGTGTTACTTGAAATCTCATTTCTGCCATGTGTATCTGTGTGCCATATGGTTTTGGCACTTTACAAAAGAGCAAACGGGTTTTTCAGCTTTTACTCCTGTTTTTGTTTTGCCCCAGCTGCTTTTTTAAACATGAATTCAATAACTGTGTGGTGTCATACGGTAGAATTGGGTAGTCTTTTTGTTAAAGTGGAACTTAAGATCACATTCGAGGAAATAATTGTCTGTATTCCAGGGTGGAAGTGGATTGCTGGAAATGAGTTGATGGCCTCTCCTGACACCAGAACAGTTGGTAGTGATGGAGTTGTTGACTTAATAGTGCTTGGGGTATATGACATTAGTGTTAGTCCTGGAATTTTTTGGCATTAGTTAAATTCTCTAAAGACCAAATCCTAAATTGCTAGTTCCATTTATTTATCCCAGGGCATTTTAATTAGCTGTTATATGTGTAGCTTGTGTGCTATAACTTTAACGTTTAATCTGTTGATTAGTATACCAGTGTTTGGATGTTACAGTTAGTGGAGAAAACATCTTGCCTCAAAACTCTGCCAGGAGGCTAGAGAATCAAATACATTTCCTTTTCCAAATGCTAATGAGGCTAATTTAATTCCATCAGCTAAAAGATGATAAAAAATGAAGTCCTCTTTAACTGTGGAAGGCAGATCCCTTTGGGTCCATGTGTGTGTCTGTTGGTCTCCAAGCCATTTTTTGGTAGAGCTTGCGTGGCTATTCGTACAAACTAACAACGGTGTAAAGTTAAGTTTAAGGACTACTGAGAATTTAATAACTCTCAAGTGTATTCATTTTACTCGTCTTTTGCTAATGAGGATTATTTTGTTTTTACAGATATGCAAGCCTCTATTTCTGCTGTGCTATTGAAGATCAGGACAATGAACTAATAACTCTGGAAATAATTCATCGTTACGTAGAACTTCTTGACAAGTATTTTGGAAGTGTGAGTTAACTTCTTTTCGGTCATTTTTTATGGATTCACAGTCTCTTTATATTACATCACTTTGTTTTATTTCCACAGTGTTTTTATTTAAAATACAGTCAACTGGCTGTTAAAATGGTTTATCTAACAGATTTTCTGTTGCTTGGCCAAACTAAACTGATCAGTGCCTACATACCTGTTAAAATATAAAAATATGATTTTGGAGAAGAACAGTTGATAGTCTGGTGTTAATTGCCTATATTTATTTTATTTCATAGTTTCATTTGTGGTCAGATAAAATCTTACGAATCCTTAGCTATCTGTCCAGGCTTCCAGCTTCTCTTCTCCTGGTGCTGCTCTTGCGTATATACTTTCCCCCACGCTCCAACACTTCTTACATCTGCTTTCAAATAATGCAGTTGGTTGTGAGCTAGCAGGAGGGGAAGAGAAGAAAAGACAAGGCATCTGCTTTCCCAGATACCAAAAACAAACAGAACAGAGGTAGTGTGCGTTTGCGCTTAGGAATACTGCTGCTCATCCTTCTGTCTTTCTAGCCCTTCTGACTAGGGCATGCACAGGATGAATAAGAAATTGTGACTGTTCAAAAATTTTTCTATACAATTGCATGATCTGCCTCTGGATAGAGCAGGGAAGAAGATAACTATAGTGGTGATCTTCTGCCTCGTGAAAGACATGTCAGACTGACTGACAGTTGTGAATTGAACTTTTTAACAATGAAAAGGCTTTTAAAAGAGACTGCTCTATTTTTTTTTTTTTTTTAACTTGAGCAAAAAAATTTTCATTCCTTTTGGTCTCAAACTGTTCTTTGTTGTTGTTGCCCAATTTAAAAAGTTACAGCGTGAAGCTAACATCCTCATTTGGTGGAGCTGTGAGCAAGTTAAGTTTTGTGAGAGGACACCTCAACAGGGTGTACTTCCACTTCGCAGTAATGCTTGATGTTCTTTGTAGGTATGTGAACTTGATATCATCTTCAATTTTGAAAAAGCCTATTTTATTCTGGATGAGTTCCTTTTGGGAGGGGAAGTTCAGGAGACTTCCAAGAAAAATGTTCTCAAAGCCATTGAGCAGGCAGATCTTTTACAGGAGGTAAGCAAATTAAACTTCTCTGGTCAAAGTGTGGGCATGCTAGACTGTGATTAGAAAAAGTTCCTGTTTCTTTGAGCTTGTAGAAGGTGCTTTCTAGCATGCCTAGCATGTAGTTTCTGCTTAGTTGTTCTAATTGTGCAATACTACAACATTATCTGCTCTTCTCATCTTGTTTGGCATGAGTATATTGTAACCTACTGTGATTTTGTGTGTTTGTTCTGTGTATACCTAGGTAATTATAGATCGTGCAGCTTTAGTTTTGTTCATGTGTCTTTCATTCTTTTTATTAATCAGCACTTAGTTTTTTGTCATACCTGATGCATGTTCACTTCTTTACTGTTTCATTGCTGAAATCCAGAAGCTAGACTCTCTCCTTTGAGACTCCTTCAGGTATAGTTCTTTAGATTCTAAAGACATACTTTTCTGCTATAGGTTGCTTACTCTGGTTTCTGTCTTTTTAAGTTGGAAAAGCAGTAATAGTACTGCCACAAAACCACACAGAATGAAATGTACAAACATCTGTTTTTTCACTTTGAATGCATTTGTTCATTACTAACTCTAACGAAAAATCCAGATTGCATCTTAGCCTTTTTCTTTGGAAAGTATTTGAGGGGGGTTCAGTGGCATAGAAAAAAACTTTATAACATTTCCCTCTTGTTACTCAGTTCTGTGCCTTTCTTTGTAATTAATTGCTGTAGTCTTGAGGTCAGCATTAAGGTTCTCAAATGTTTGAGTGAAATTCACAAAATTCTGGTGGGCTGAGGATATCATCAGTCTTGTGTGTGAGTCAGTGAAATGCATGGTTGAGCAGGGATTATGAACTTTTTTTTTTTAAGTTTCACTCATTGTATACGTGTTCGCTGCTCTGTTTTTATACTTGTGTGAACCTTCAGTTTGTTAATTTGTCCAGTCAGTTAACTGCTTAGTTCTGATATGAGTGTGCTTTGTTCCATGTGGTATTTCTTTGTTGATTGTGGTATTAATAAGATGCAGATGCACATCACTTTCTATTCTTTTCCTTGCGATTGTGTTTGTAGCTCTTTCAGAGCACAGACAAATCCACAACACATTGAAGTTCTTGTCTGTCAGCAGCTAGTTAGTGTTATGATTAGGGTCAGCGTTACACACGGATTTGATGCTATTTTTTAGGAAGGAAATACTTGCGTGTATTTTCTGCTTGTATTCTGAAGAAGTTTGTCAGTCCCTCCTTTACACTTGGAAATAATTACCTTAAACTGCAAGAGGACTTCCAGGTACAAAGAGGGGAAAAATCCATCCAGTTTCTCTTAAAACCTTATGCCGTTCTTTATATAAAAACAGATATAACAGTTACCTATTCCAGTCCGTCTCCTGAAAATGCAGAGTTAATTTATATATTAGATGAAGTTACTGTATTCTGATCATTTGTTTTAAGTTTAATTTTCACCATTTCTTAAGGCTCTTCTGCTAAAGCAAAAACTAGGGATTAATGACAGTCTTTCTAAATAGTTAGCATACTCTTCTTACATCATGTAAATTCTAGTTAAAAATGTGAATGTATAAAGTATGACTTTCAGTTGGAGACTCTCCCCTTGCTGTGATAGCTTTACCCTGATGCATTTTACTCTATACCCTTCCCTTTGCCACCTGAGATTTTCTTTGTTCTGTCAAGATCTAGTAACGCTTTTCTGATTAAATTCGAATTTAACCCTTGGCTCATGGCTCCGCTGTAGTTATGTGTTTGTTTTTATAAGCTATTTTTTTCACTGTTTCACTCTTAGTAGAATTATATAGACTGTCAGTCAAGTATAAAACTACTCCATATATATGCTTTTTAATTTTCATTAAATACAAAGACCTGTAAAGGTCTGATTTTTATATTTAAATTGAGCTTCCAAAAAGTTTGACTTTTTCTCTGGATGGTATTCTGTATTAACTACTACCATGTGCATTCTGAGCTGAAAGAAGCAGCTCATTAAAATACTGTTAAAATAATCGTTTGTCGCAAATGGAAACTTTTTGTACCTCTAGTTTATTTTTGCTTTCCAGAATACCTGAAAGCTACTGGAGTGCAATGTTTTGATTCCAAATGCAAACCATTTCTTGCAGGGTTATGGTTTATTACAGTGTGACACAGTCAAAAAAAAAAAAAAAAAAAAATGTGCAACAAAGGGACTTTTATTTTGACCTGAAAACTTGCATTGCCTAACTTAAAAATTATTAATCAGTCTTGAATATACATTATTAATAATACATACATAAATGTATGAAGCACCTTAAAAGCTGTACAGAATGCTTGCACAATGGAAAATAATCACAAATACATTAAGTGGTTGTTTGGGTAATGTTAAAAGAAAATGCAGAGGCATACATTGCTGAATAGCAAATGGGTTCTTAATAGTCTTGCCTACTTATATTCTTGTGGCAGTTTTCCAGGATGTGCTTCTGTTTCTGAGCACCCACTTGTTGTGTCCTTAAGGTCTTTGTGCTGTGCAGTTCACTTACTGGTAGAGTTCATGGGACTGAAATATGAAAAGTTTTAATGCCTTTTTCATCCATTTCTTTTAGCTCTTACAATTGCACTCAGTTCAAATATTTGTTCCCTACCTCCCATTTATTACCATCTGAGAACTTATTAATAGTCAGTTATCAAAACTGGCAGTATTATCCATTATCCAGATAGTAAAAACTATTCTAATGCTTCCATGCTTCACTGTGAGTCTATTGCTAGAAGTGTCTGTTGAAAATGCTGTTGTGTGTCTTGTTTGATAGTTCTATAGCTTGTTTGCTGTAGAAATTTTAGATACTTGAGTAGTGACTACGGAGGCACGTGTTTCTGTTTTATGAGATCCACTCAAGGAGGCAAGTTTGCAGACAGTGTGTTTGTGCATGGCTGCATATGTGTGGTCTGTGAAAGATCTAAAACATGCATGATTTTGTTTTTTTAATGCATGAAACTCACAACACAATGTGTTTTATGGAAAGGAGAGGATCCATTTTTCCATTTAAATTTTCTGTGTTTTTATTTGATGGTCCAAGAAAGCTAGTATGCTCCTTGGAAGTTCATGGTTATTCACTGTGATGAAAATGTAAATTTAAGGAGTTAATTCTAATATCTAAATCAGGCGGTTACATATGTATTTGAAACCAAATTTATACAGAATTGCTGTTCCTCATTTGAGGTTGGAGCAAATTCCTAAACACTAGTTTCAAGTTAAAATTCTTCTTGGTATTTTTATCTGTCACTTTTATAATTTTTTTCAGAAATTGTCCCCATTTTGTTCATCATTATTCTTACAGGTTATGTATGCTTTCAGTAGTTGATCACAGAACGTCTAAGATACTTTAAATTACATTTTTTGGAAGATCTCAAAGTGGATCTATTCACAAATCACTTTTTCTATCACTGTTCCACTAGTGATCAAATATGTAGAAGCTGTGTAATGTTTTTCATAGGCTCTTGCAGTTTGGCCTCTGGCACTATCTGCTAGTTCATCCACATGAAAAATAATAGTTATGCTATGAATCACCCTCATTTACTTTGCTATTTCAAGTCCTTACCTCATCCTATATACAGAAGTGTGGTTAAGTTGTTAATATCAGCTGACCTGTGCAAGATGGTTAAGGTTGCTGTGTAGATCTAGTTTTAGAATGAGTATCTTTGCAAATGAAAATTTGGCTGTGAAACTTCTCTTGGAGATGTGCACTTTGTAAACAGTACATTTGAAGGTATGTGTAATAGCGGGGAGATGGCATTAGGTTGTTCTTGGAATATGAGAAATTAGAACAATGTTAGCATTAGTGGTGACAAAAGAACATCTTTGAAAAACCACAGTGGGTGAGAGCCTAAGGCTTCTGTGTCTGGATTAGGAAAGAGCCTCTGTAAGCACCTGTTTCTTACTAGTCTTCTGAGAAACTTACCATAATGCCATGAATTCAGTCTTCACTTAGCTTTGCTTTACGTTAGCTCTTAAATATGGACTACTGCAGTAGACTGCCTTCTGAAGTTGGCTGTATCGTTCTGTGCTTCAGCTGTACCTGGCTGTATGCCTCTCAGGGTGCAACAGGAATCAACAATGAAATCTTCGTTGTAATCTCTCTTTAAAGGAGATCTGTCTGCCTTGACTGTGATGTGTAACTTCTGACTCACTTTCAAGTAGATAGCTTGGTCAGCTTAAGGCTGCAGTTCTTAAGACATGTATATGCTTGATTATATAAACAGACAATGGTCTCTAATTATATTTTAAAAGATATTTGTGGGGACCTTTGTGAGAGTTACCGTGATGGAGGTAACATATGCTCTTAGTTAATGATGCAAGGATTAGGAAATACCTAAGGCCTATGTTGCTTGGGAATCTCTCTCAACTCTTAAAAGATTCAGTAAGTTGTGGTATTGTTTTGGTGGCTGACATTTTTTTAATGCTGTTCAGGCATCAGTGCCAGAAGGGTGTTGGATATATGGCAGAGATTGTATTGCAGTTAGATTTCGATCGTTTGGTTTACATATGAAGTATATGTCTTGTCCGGTTCTATGAAAGCTGTTGACTGATAAATAGATCAAGAAAGAAAAAATGGGTTCTCCTGTGGTGCTGACTGGAGATCTTAAGAACCTGGAATAAGACTACTTCTGTCTTCATGTGATAGATGTGAGAAAGTATAACCATACTTACTCATGAGACATGCAAAGTAGTTTGGCAAGTGTCGTAGAAGAGCCTATATGTAAATAGAATATAGAATATATTTATATGTATATATTCTATATATTATATATATAAATAAATATATATATATATATGTTATATATAAAAATATATATTTATATATAGAGAGAGAATATATATATTTGGAATGTGCAGTCAACATATTGACTTCCTTTTTGAAGTATTGTGTGCTTCCTTAATTGTGCTGCTTAAAATGTAGGTGCTAATACAGTACTAGGTGAAGAAATGCATGCATGTGGAAACAATTGTTTTTTTCAGATACTTTGGATTTTATGGGTAGATATTTCTTTCCAGTCTTGGGAATAAAAAGTTGCATTGCTTGTTCTTAAAGACTAGCATAGTTGATCAGAAAACATTATGTAAAACCAAGATAAAGCATATGTTAGTGGTCAGTTGCTTTTTTGTTCGTTTTCCCACATGAGCTGAACAGATGGTTATTTTTTGAATGAAGTAAACCTTGTATACATAACTTGACTAGAGTGATATTACTGTGTATGTAATACCCTTCACTTTGGAGGAACTCATTTGCACCTTGTCTTAGGGAAGTACGCTTGTCAAAGTGTTGTTCTAATACGATACAAATTATTCTTCTGGTGGTGAAAACTAGCCTGCTTCTTACATTCAGCCTTCAAGGGATACAAAGCAAGGAGAAAAGAGTTACAAAGTTCTTAATTGTGTAGAACTGCTGAAGTCTGGTGTTTCCAAATATGTCAGTTAACTTCTGGCTCTTTTACACTATCTTTTTTTGTGTGTATGTTTTGTTAACTATTTCACTCTCTGTAGCATTCTGCTCAAGTAAAGTGACTTAAAATCTCTGCAGAACTGCATTACTGACTTCGTATCTGGATCTGTTTATGGCTATCTTGCTTGTCATCAGATCTCTAAATTTAAAAGTACTGATAAAACCTGCCAGCTGTTTTTGAAGATGTGTTCATAGTTTCTGACATACCTAATACAAATTCAGCTGAACTTCAGATGGAATGAACTCTAAGAATATACATCACCAGAAATGATAGGAATATCACTTCTTTGGAACAAACCTCTAACTACAACTAACTGTCACTTTAGTAGTAGCAGACAGGTCTGTAATCCTCAAATGCAAAAGTACTTCTGTATTTTTAATACATATTTTTCAACTGTCCTCTGTGTGCTATGGAATAGGCTTTCCTGCAAATACCAGATCGTACTTTTGTTTCAAGCAATCAGAGTGTGCAGAAAACGAATAGTAGAACCTTCATCTCATTTTTTTTCTCCTAGGTAGCAATGAGAGAGGAGGGGAAGTTAACCTTTTCAGACCTAATAGTTATCCTAAAAAAAAAAAAAAGTGGCATTGAGTATCCAAGATGTTGTCATATCATACTTCACCCACTTCCCATTTTAAGACTTTTCCCCTGATAACTTAATGATTGGTCTATATGTGAGTCTTATATTCTTTATTCTTTATTTGGAGAGATGTAGTTAGTAGTTACGCTAATACTCTTTGAAATTTCTTGCTTCTCTAGATTTCATGATTCTTAGGACCTCATTACCATAGGTTTGCACACTAGTTTCCAAATATTTTAGAAATCCAGTTGTCTTTCCAGAAACACATGGTCAGATATTAACCTATCCTTCACTTTGAATTGAAAAATGATAAAAATCAGTCTGTTCTTCACATGTGCAACTTTTGTGCAGACCTTTAGAATCTCATTTTAATAAGTTTGTCTCCATAATGTTTTTTCTTGATAGTTTTGTTCAGGGTGCACATGTAAGATGCAAGTAATTTTATTCTCTTAAATCAGAAACTGATTAGGATGTCCTAAGAATCCTCAAGTTATGAGGAAGGCATCTACAATATAAGTCTTGCATTAAATGTTCAATTTGGTTTGCAAATTGAAACACTATAAGCAATTATAAGTAAGGCATATTAGTACAAGTCCTTGGTGTTCCTGGCAATTATTCAGTACCCTCTCTGATACAAATTGCAATACTAACAATCAATGTTTACATCACAAAACTAACTATGGAATTGATTATTCTTTTATACAAGTGATCCTTATAGAACTGTGAAGGGTATATTAACAATACCGAACTCCTGATGGATTTTCTCCAGAGATGCTTTTCTGTTGCTGTCCGTAGAAGTACTGCATTGGGGTGATACGACAAAAATTTTAGCTCTGCTGCATAATCCATGGTTGTTTCCAGGAGCTTAGTTGCATGCTTTTGGTCAATAAACATAGAAAATTCAATGAACAATTGCAGAAGACTGCTTGACAGTAAGGAGTATCTTATCTTCAGAATTAGATGCTCTTTCTGAATGAGCACATAAATCTACATTTTAATAGAATGTGTTCCCTAAATCTGGCAGAATGCTGAAAAGAGTAGTGTTAGATGTTTGAACCTTGAGATAGTGAGGAGAAAATTCCATTTCCCTCTGGTGTCTGAGAATTGTGTGAGATGATGTGTCATGTTGCAGTAGTACTGTCCTTCCTTAAAACTCTCATTACTGGTGAAGATGTGTTTAGAGCTCCACAGAACAGCAGATGAAAAAAAAATGAATGCCCCCAGGAGGGACCCCATTGTGTTCAGGTTTTGAATTCTCATCTCTTTTGTGCTCATATCTGTACAAATGTCAGGCATGTTGCTGGTATGTTTGGGAGCTTTTAGATACTATTTTAAAGGAAGAAGCTCTATTTTTTTTTTATTACCGGTCTGTCTAACAGGAGTAATAGTTCTCATGCTGGCTGTACATTGGAAGTGCGGGTATTTTAATCTTATGCTGAAAGTTTGATTTGAAAAAGCAAGAAATGTGTGAGAAGGCCTATCCACTTTTTTTTTTTTTGAGTAATCTAAGTATGGATGATTAATGTATGGATTAAAGCAAAGCTATTCAACTTCTTGTACCAGGCATTACTACATGAAAACACCTGGTTTATCACATACAGCTCAGCAAGTAACAATGATAACTTATTAGAGGAGTAAATATCATTACATAGTTCTTGAATTAAATTGTTTAGATCACTTAAGGGATAAGTTGAATGTTACTCATCTCCCTTCATGGAACAAAACTTACTTAAATATCAATGTTAGTAAAAGCACTATGTGAAATGGTCACTGGATTAAATATATGTAAACTTGGTACCATCCTGTGCTACTATGCTCTCAGTCTGTTAAGGTTACAATAACAAACAACTGATTTTAAGTTCTCTTCAAGCATAGGTGAAGCTTTCTGATTAACTCTAGGGCTTATTCTTTTAAGGAATTAATATCCTTAGCTTGTTAAGAAGTGAAAAATTAATGTATTCTTTAATGCATCTGTATGGAGTCTTTGAACAGATGTTCTTTACTGATGCATTTGTTTGCTTTCTTAATGGTGGACTTTTAGTAGGACCTCATAAAATTGTGTTAATGAATAACAATAGCTGAAATATTTTTAAGTGAAATAACTGAATTTACTTTTTATATAAAACTGAGAATATTTTCTAACTTATCTTAAATAGAAATAAGCTGTAAATAGTGTTTTAATTTGTTTTTTACATAGTTGATATTACATGTTCACTGCTGCTTGATTTTGTGTTTATAGAGCCAGAATGAAGACTGGGGAGGTTTGTCTGAGGATATCTTATGATTAAGAGCAATCTAAGACATTAGCCCTTTTGACCCCCATCTAAGTGATTGGTAACTACCAAGTTTACCATTTTGGTGGCATGGATTAAATGGGTGCTATGCAAAGACTGTTGCACGTGTAATTAAATCCTTGCAAGGGTAAACAAAAATGGGTGATGGGCTTAACCTTCTGCAACACTTGCATGATGGTCTTTGAAGAGTGCTTTGAGTGTTCCCTTTTATTTTCCTTTGTTGTACTAACCGCATCAACTCAAAGTGTCTGACTTCTACTAGCTTTCTTTTGGTGTCGATAATTAAGTGGGATAATGCAAGTTAGAGAAATGGATACCAAAACTAATAACTAAACAGATGTTTGGCTTTGTTTACTTACAATCAACCCATGTAAATGTGTATTTACTGGAAAATGGGCTGTTTACATCTGCTGTGCAAGGAAAATGGGCCCTAAAAAGACTGGGTGCTGCTGCAATTGACTGTATATCAAGTGCCGGATGCTGCATGACAGAACAAAGCTTATTTGCATATATAGTGCATTGCAACATATTTTTGTCCAAAGCGTAAGGAGTACATTGTGGCAGTCCTACTAATAAAGGTAAGATTTTATCTTAAATAAGGCAAGTTAAAAACGAACATGAAAATGATTTGCTAGAGAAAACTTAATTAGCCTGCTGCTTATTTGATATCAGGATATACACGTATTTCAGTAGACAAATTGGCTTTTGTAATGTGGAACTGCAGTAGTAAATATAATTTCATATGCAGCTTTATAAAGATCAGGATTTAGTTTCCAGACCCAAGAAAGTTGTTATAATAGAAAAAAAATGTTTTGTAACATGTTCAAAATCCAATATACAGTTATATGGACAGTTTTACCACTTAGAAGTTACCTTGTACATGATACGGCAGTTGATTGGTGTCGAAGAGTGGGGAGTAACTAATACGCTTGCATATTAGATCTGTAGAATTCGAGCAGCCAACAAGAGTCGTTTGTTCAAAATTGAATTACTTATGTGAATTTAGACATACACTAAAACAACTAAAAGAAAACCTAAATGTTCCAACTTGATTTTTTCCACACTTTTTTCTTCACATTTATTGATTTTCTCTTCATAATAATAAGCTTATTTACGAAGTGTGGTTTTCATGGTGAGGTTAGTGTTAATGCTGTGACTGTATACATTTTCTTGTGATTAGAACTTTAAAAAGGATATTTGTGACCGTTCAGACCTATGTTAAGCATAGAGTTTTTATTTAGGAGTGTTAATCTTATATTGTCTTAGACTGTTACAAAGACCAATTCAGGAACATGCAAGCTCAAGCATAGAGAATTCTTTGTGACTTGACTTTATCTACAGTATGTCCTTCATTAATTCTTTGGGGGTATGGTTTTAGCTGAACAAATGTGCTTTGTCCCCACTGATTTAAACTGTGGTGTTATCAGTTGCCTATGGGATGCTTCTTCCTGGGCTGTGCTTTTCCCTGAAAGGAGTGAAAGAATAGTCGCTGTGTACAGAGCATAACTTCTGCTCGTTGTGACTCCACAGAATTAGCAAAACTGGGCATGATGTCTGCTGGGGTGAGTGGAGAGGGACAGACAGATGGCTGCACAAAGTGAGAGGGATAGTTTGCCTGCTGGAAGTAACTGCTGCTTGTATGTAGAAATTAAGGTTATCAGTGGTAAAGAAAGTTGGCTGTGGGCAAAGGGGGAGTTGGATTCATATTCTAAAGCTAATAATGTAACTTAAATTACATTTTATTTTCAACAATTGCCAGTGTATGTATGTTTTTTAAAAGCCAATGTTCCTCATGTATCATGTTTAAAATGATAAATATTTGTATTTAAATGTTCATTTATAAAAACCCATAGTCAGCAACTTTTCACTTTCTGGTTAACAAACTGGCCCTGTAAACATTTATCCAAACAACTATAGGAAGGCAAAGTGCTGCAGAACAGGAAGGAGTGGGACTGCTTAAATGCCATTGCCATGGAAGCTGAATGATACTGGACGTGACATGGCTGTTACAACAGTATATGCTGGTCATCTCTTCAGAGACACAGCCCAGCAGTTTAAGTAATGGCTCCTTAAGCAAAGGGGAATAAGTAAGGTAAACCTCTAGCCGCAGTGCGGGACTGGAAGAGAATGGAAGAAAACATAAATGAATCCTTTTGTGCATTGTTTGGCAATGTGCCAACCATACAGACACCGTGGTACTGTCTGGGAGAGGAGAACTCAGTGACTTGTTTTATAACTTCGGCTCTGGCTTCGTAATGCAGAGCATTCTGCAGTAGTGTTTTCCTAAAGCTTTGGTGTTCTTGTGGTGGGAGGAAAGCAAAGCCTCCAGTGGATGTTCAGAACCACCCTCACCATGAAAGCTCGGACCACGTTAATTCTTCCTAGCTCACTTTGTAGCAACTGACAGGCAGGTAGAAAGCACTGCCTCCCGGGGTGATTATCACCGCTGATCCAGCAGGTCAGAAATAGCAAGAAGCAGGACCACCCACTGTTATCCGGTTACAGTACGTAAAGTTTCCACTGGTATTTTTACTCCTGCTTTTGAGAGGCAGGTAGGCAGGTCACTGCTGATTGTGTGTCACGTCCTTCTGCTCTGCTCTGTTGAGGTAATGGTAGTGTTTTAGACCTTAATTGTACACACATGCTAGAACACTTTGCTGAGAAACATCCATGACAACTTTTGCTGTTTCAGAGTATTGTGTTGACTGATTTGCACCAATCTTGAAGGCTTTTTTTGTGCTCTGTACATAGGAAACTGCAGACAAGATCTTGACTTAGAGTTGGCATCGCTATATATATATATATATTTGTTTTTTAAACAATATCATAGTTAATAGTTGTATTTGAACACAGTAAAGACCTCATGGGTGTTTCTAGGCTCTCTGAGGAAACAAAACACATTGCTCTGCCTTGTAAGTAAAGTAGACTTTTCCCAATAACCCTGTAATTGCAGTTTCTGAGTACTTAGCTAAGCAAAGATTGGGAAACAGTTACCCTACTATTTTAAGGTCCTTGAAACTTCAAGTGAACAGTAGCAGTTTCCTAAAGCAGGCTCTCATTAGAAATATTTCCTAATAAAGATTCAGAAGTAGAGTGTAAAAGTAACTGCTTCTGAAGAATTACCGAAGAAGTGCTTGTTAAATGTTAATCTCTACTGTAAGAGCTTTGTGTTTTCAAACAGAAACCCTCATCCTTCCCCTCTCTTTTCCACGTAAGTTTTTTTCTGTAGGATCATTCCTAAACTGCTGTGCACTTCATGGTCCTGTATTTTGTCTGTTCTCACTTGGGGTTTGTTTAGATGCTGGGAAAGAACAAGTAAGCAACAAAACACCAAGCCTTTATCATAAGGTAGCCACTGTATTTTTGTCTGCAGTTTAGCATGGCTTATATTCATGGGGGTTTGTGCTGGTTTTGACAGAAAATTGAAACAAACCTAAGCAAATTGTACCTGACAAAGGAGACATGCCAGGTGTTCTTGAAGTCTGTTTTTCACTGTTGAATTGTCAGCAGGGCAAAGCACTGAGCTTGAGTCAGCTTGGTTTAGGCATAAATTATTTGTCTCTTTAATGCCTGAAAGAAGTAGACTGTTTTCTTGTCCACTGCAGGCAAAAATTGCAGCAAGAAAATAAATTCCAAGTAGATGTTTGGAAAAAATTTAGTAGCAATAATAATGAAGCATTTGGGCGGATTGCCTGGGGGATGTTAAAAAGTTTCCATCACTGGATGCCTTTAACAGATTAAATATATACCAGTGATGTTACAGGTACACTGTTTGGAGGGCTGGATTAAATGAAATCCCTTCTAATTTTTGTATGACTATGATATTTAATTGGGCTGAGTCATTACAAAGCTGATGGAGAAAAATGTTGCTTGGACTGGCTAAATAGTTCTGTGACCCAAATTCTACCATTTTTTTAACTTTAATGACTTGGACTGAAAATCCCAGTGTTAATTGGTTTCTAAAAATGAGCTGCAAACAAATGTCAGCTTGAAAAAAAAAAAAAGATTCTACTAACTAGGATCTACATGTTAAAGTCAGATAAACAGTTGACATACACATCTTTAAAATAAGTCGTGATTTTTCAGGGGCAGTGTTTCACGATGGTTTGACATTGCATTGTTCTGTGAGAACACCATTACCTCTTCCCTAGCTGCTAGATGAATTTATTTATAAACTCACAGCTAGCTAGCTATCTTAAGCACATGTTTCGCAGGCTCAGATGTCTGAGGTCTGCAGAGTCCCATAGAAGGAAGGCAAGGTAGGGTAGACACTGGTTGTAAAAGTTGACATCTGTCCTTTCCTGTCCCAAGTCTGTTTTCTGGTATTCAGACCTGCAGGCTCACTTATCTGGAGGCAGTGTGGTAGGGAACGCAGCAAGAAATTGAGCAGTTCATGGTTGAAGCATGTGAGGTACTGTAGTTCTCTGACCAGATACAATTTGTCAGGTTTTTTTTCCTTTCTGTTGGTTGTGAGGCTACCACGGTGCCGGACCCTCCAGTGTGTGATATTCTAGGATGTCCTCGGTACAGAGGGCTCACTGAAGCTGCAGCAGTTTCCATCTCACAATTCTGCTGCTATTGCTTCATCTCTCAGTTACTGTTATCTTCCCTTTCATCTTTTAGATTCACCTCTACAATGTCAGTTTATTGCTAGGCTAGTTGCAGGTGGTGTTTACATGTTCCATAGGCTAAAATGTTGCCAGGAGTGAAATTACCATGTTCTTCCTACTGTTATCTGACACTCTATCTTGCCTTATCAGGAGGTAATACATTTCTGTCAAGATGAGACCCTAATCCCATGAGATTAATTTGAGTCAGTCACCCAATTTTGTGTACCAGTATTTTCACACCAGAGATATTTAATTCCTATTTTCAATGGTTTGTAGCTCAAAGAATGAGGTGGGGTATACCTGAAGGGTGAGTTGGGGGGGGAATAGAATATTCAGTTATAAATTTAGATAGTTTAGAAATTACAGAAAAGTAACAAGTAAATAAAAATAACACTTCCATGTCCTTACTTGTTGATATCAGGTAATAAAAAAACTAAACGATAACAGGTAAAAACTGAAAATACAAAAATGTAAAAATTCGGTGTTTTAGATTATTGCAATGTACCTGTTTTTAGTTGCCTTCATGAATGAATGTCATGCCAGCAGTGTAAGTAAAGCAGAAGTTCTCCATAATTACCTCTGGAAATGTTTTGTCTGTGGAGGCTTCTAGAATTACTCTTCTTTTTAGTTGAGGCTCCTACTCCTTGGGGCTAGTACTGTATACTGTCAGTTTGATGTTTCCTTTTCCAGTTAAAAATATACCTCAGCTCTCCTACATTCTCATTTTTAAACATATGCTGACACTTGACTTCAGTGAGAATTTTAAGAGTTAAAATTCCACTTGTAATTCACTGTTATCCACCAATCCTTCCTACTTCTGCCAAAAATCACAGCAGACTTCACTTTGCAACTGCCACTGAGCTGTTGTTTGAGAGCTACTGGATTTGTTCCTGATAATTTAAGTAACTGGTATGAACTAATGGTCAGGTTACTAATTCTTAAAAAGCAATGTAAGTCCTGTAAAGCTTCTAGGATATTTTTGTAGGGACTCTTACTAAGTGGAGGTAAGAATTTAAAAAAATTCAACCTTGAATATATTGTGAATGAGATGGCAATACTGCTGTGAAATAATACAGGATGGAGGAAATGTTAGGTTTAAAGGCATGAGAACTTTCTCGGTTCTGTTCCAAGACTTCAGTGATTCGGGGGATAGGGTGCTAAAATACTTTAAAGATTTTAATGGGTATAAAATGAAAGATGCTAGCTAGCATGCAGGGAGGTTTTTCTCCCAGACAGTGCTTAATTGGCATATCTGGGGCGTATGCTCCTAAACCACTACTGCTCTGTTTAAAAACTTCATCTGTCTTCAAGACATAGGTTTTTTTTTGTTTGTTTTGTTTTTTTGGGGGGGGGTTAAAAAAAAAAAAAAGTTGAATGCTGCTTGATTTCTAACTCATCTTGCAACAAATCGTGTACTAACTTTCATGCTGATAAAAAAAAATAAAGAGCTGGGTTATTAAATTCAGTGGTATAATTCAAAAGCAAAGAACTTGGCCTGCTGTGAGAGGTGTTTCAGATTGCTCCCAGTTTTTAGACAGGTGCTCTTTAAAAGAATGGTAATTTCTCTATCAGGCGATCCCCCTGCTGCATTACCCTGGCACGTTGTGCTCCTTGCAGTTGTATTCTGGGGGCTTTTATCGGTGTGTGTTCGTGAGAGCAGATATGGCAGGAGATGTCAGGAGTTCACCTAGCACACTGCCGTGTCTCTCACAGCAGCCAAAAGTTGATTCCTGCCAAAGAGGCTAGCACGTAGCAGATACACAGGGTGAGCCATCTCTGGAACAGCTACCTTCAAACAATTTTTGGCTGAGAAGAAACTCTGAACTTTCTAGAGTAATTACTAGAGTAATTATGATGTGAAACTCTCCTATATGTTGGTGCTGCCAGCATGCAAGTACAGGGGAGGGAAAAACAACTTTTTCCCTAGGAAACCTAGAGCAGTCAAAAATGCAGTATTTATTTGATGTACAAAACATTCTTCCATGTCAGGGATACAAAAGTGAGAATCTTTTTTTTTTTTTTCCTTGCATATATGTCCACCTTTTTATTATGTGTAAGAATATGTACATTTCTTTTGTAGCCACGTCATGAATACTTTAATGTCCCAGTGTACTAAATGGCTTCATTCATCATGCATGCAGAATTTCAGAGGAGATAGACCTGTGACTTACTCATGACAACATTATCATCAGCTTGGTGAATCCAGTCATCTTGAATCTAATAGAATGCCACAACCATTCTCTGCTGTTGTACTTTCCTCTTCCCCTTATGTTTTACAGTGTTGTCTCTTCACATGTCTCATTTCAACAAAACTTGTGCTTCTTGGCCTATGGTTTAACTTTTTTATCGTGTGTAAGCTTGAAGCCTTGTGCTTAAAAGTTCTGCAGAATTTTCTGAGCTAATCATCTATTTGCTGCAGCACCTGTACTGTAACATTACCTGACCTGTGTTATCTTTTAACTGAGTTTTGGTGGTATTTAAACATAGAGTTAAAATCAGTAGATTATATTAATATTTACTGAGAAATTAGTGTAGTAGTAGTGTGTGGAACTACTACATATGTATACAGAAGTATTAAATACTGCACATAATTCTATGTAGATCTTGCATCTTAATTAAAGATGCTCATACCAGTATCCTTTGCTGAATCTGGTACAATAGTGTGCCTTATCTTACAAAGAGAAGGAAGACAGGATTGATTAGGGCAATGAGAATGACTCATGTAAATCTGGAAGTTGCAACATTTGTATTTCAATGTTAAAAACACTTGTGAGTTAAACAATTGCTGCTACTGAAGGAGAGAACAAGTTCATTGTTTCCCACATGATTAGGATGGGAAAGACTTTAAGTTCATTAATAGCATACTTGAAATGTGTCTCCTTCAATTGATGTTTCCAGTTTTAAGTGCAGACTGCAGTGTGCATCAGCAAATGCCACATATCTAAATATGATGAATAACTTTCAGTTAGAGCGAGCAGAATGAGAGGGCACTCATTGCATCCTCTGTTAGCCTAGCAGAAGAGTGTATTTTGTAACCTCAAACCAATGCTGTCTTTGAAAATTGTTGAAATATAATTAGCAAAGAGGTGGTTACAGAGGTTAACTAGCTACTTACAGGTAGCTAATTCCACATTCTATATGTGGTAATGCACTACATTTCAAGTGTTAAACTGACATAAAGAAGAGAGATTTAGGAGATGGGACAAAAGATTTGGGTTAGACTTGCATCATTCTGAAATCATAGAAGACAAGATCATAGGAGTGGTTTTCCATTTCCAAGTTTGCCTTTTTCTGTAAGACATTAACAATGTATTTCTGAATGTCTGGTTAATGCTGCTTTAGCCTGCATTATTTCATGCCTGTTGGCTTAAAATGCTGTGCATTGAGCTGTAATGAGATGCTGTTTTTCTTGTTATCTGTATACAGCTGCTTGCTTCTAAATGACTAGGTAATGAATTAGCTTCCCTGGCATGTTTGAAATAAAAGTATTGCATGCACTTTTGTCTCATGTGAATGGCTTTTTTCCTCATCTGTGTTCTGATATATTTCAAATTTGCATTGTTTGCCTTGGGTGATTCTGAGCTGCAGGTAGTGTATAATAAAGCGGAATGTAGTCCATAATTGCATAAAATGTTTGACACTTCCTAAAACAAATAACACGAACAAAACATAATCCATTCCATTTGTTTCTTAAAAGTCATAATTGATGAAATTATTCTAGCAAAACACATTAGCTTTTAGGTGTTCCTGTTGAGATTATATTGTTGATATGCATGTAAGAAGGCATGTTTGCCTCAAGGCTGCTACTGTAGTACTAAAATGTTAACATCTTACTGAGTTTAACTGGTGAGGTTTACCTGTGGGCAAGTAGCCAATGTCCTTGAAATAATTTGCTTTAAATTCATTATCAGCCAATGACCTTGATTTATTTGAAGAAATTTAATCGTAATTTTCAGCAGGCATATACTTAAATTATCTGCAACTTTGAATAGGCAGTGGAGATGGTAATAGTAAAGTGCTCTCTAAATACAGCAGCAGTGCACTGTCTTCAGAGTTAGAGCAACCTTTTTTTAGGTTGTTTACTAAATATACTGCTTCACCACTGTAACTGTAGGCATCTACTGCTGTTGAGTCAATTTAAAACTTTGAATGATTGTTCTACTACAAATATTTTCAAGACCCAGAAATCTGTGAGAAGTTTCACGATTTCATGTTTTCCTCAATATTTTTTTTCCACTTGAGTTCTGTTGCTGTAGTTGGTTAAAAGTGTAGGATTTTTTTTTTTTTTTTTGGAATAAAATCTTTCAAGTTATTGGATAGGGGAGAGGCATATCCTCTAAAATGAATGCAACAAAGTCATCTGGGAATTTAATGCTACAGGTTATATTAAAAACTTATATATATATAGGATATATATATATAAGGATATATATAGAGAGAGGATATAGCTTCCTTTTCAAGCAGTGTTTCTTTTTGGGGTGGGCATGTTAAAACACAAGTCTTTAAGCTGTACTGCCTTGCTTTATCAAGGTCACTGCAGTTCTAAGAATATTTAAATATCACATCAGTGAGAAAACACTTCATCCTTAATTCACTGAGTATCTCGCTTCCAGTTTTAACTTGCTTTTTTTCTGGATTTTGGAAGCCATCTGAAAGTGCTCAGCAGTGGACTTCTCCAAATGCTGACTTTCAAGTGAATTTGCCTATAAAATATTATAACTTCATATATATTTTTATATTTATTATAAATTTTTGTGTTAAATAGTCTTACATGTGAATTGAATTGATTCTAAATGTGATCATTTTGTGCTCCATAGTCAAAGCCGATAGAAACAAAGTTCTGGTGTTGCTTGCAAGATTTAAGGCTTTTAATTCTGTACTTTACAAAAAAAAATAAATTGTTTTTTGAGAAAAAAAATGTTTAGAAAACAGTTTTAGAAAACATTTGTTTGCTGCTTTAACTGTTATTTGCCTTTTTCCTGCTTCATGACATGTCTTGCTTTAGGATGCTAAAGTAAGTTTATTCATACTCTGGATATTAAAAATGCTTATGTTTCCATAAAGATACGGTATCCCTTTTTATTTACTATCATATTTTTAATCATTATGGTGAAGTACTGCTTAATGTTTCTAATCAAATTAATATTTTTTTCAGATGCTATAGCAATAATGAATATGGAACTGATGATAACCATTCGGAGTTTTGTATAAAACAACTTGTTCTGACTTAAAACAACGTTCTGCAAGAATAGAATTAACGTAAAACTTTGCATTCTACCTGCTGTAGAATAATTCAGTTCCAATCCTGGCAACTCCTCCCCTGTCAAAACAGTAAATTCATTGACACCAGGTGTACCAAGGAACATGGATTTATTTTTTTTAAGCTAAGCATGTTACCTGTGTAAAAAGTCTAGGCTCTTCATGAAGAGCATGAGGGATACCGTATCTAAGTAGCTTCAGTATTTTCATCTGTGTATTCTTTCTAGCCTAGCAGAGACCCATGAAACAACTCACCACAAAAATAACTGGCAGATTCCATTGCAAGATGTTTCCCTGTCCCTCCCCAGTTCATATCTCTATTACTGGGTTGTGATTTGTTCCCTGCTGGTACACTTGAATTGCTTTTTTTTATTATGCTTAAGGGCAATAAAATCTACCAGCTCTTCCTGTGAACCATGACAATCTAATTAACAGCTCTTTGAAAAGTGCAGCTAATGCCATGTTTGCAAACTGCAGTGCTTTTATATTTTCATGTCTTCCAGCTTTTCTTTAATTAAGCATCGTTCATACTAACTCTCATGTATGGTACTGTTCAGTAGAAGCACAGGATCCATTTACCACTGTCTCAAATTTTCCCTCCATAGGAAGCAGAGACCCCACGTAGTGTACTTGAAGAAATTGGATTGACATAAATCTTCTGTTCCGCTGATGACATCTCAGTGTTTCATACTGTAAATGTTCACTGCCTTCATTGTAATGTTTAGCTAATGGTGTAAGATGCTGTTTGTCAGTATTACTGTTTTGCTAAGCTGCTTCATTCAGGCCTACAAGATAAATTCTCCTTTTGAAAAGGGAACAAGAAACCGAAGTCCAAACACGATAAACGAAAGGGAATTAGATTTAAATTGACTCAATGTCTCCTCTGCATTTACAGAAAATTTGCATTTGATTTCAGTAAGTGTACTGTTTTTATAAGCAAACTTGACTTCAGGAAATAAATGTATCATTGCCATAGCATATCTAAATGAACGGAAACTACATGGACAACTTCAAGTATGAAATGTTATATTGTAGAAATTGTGTTTATGCAACCAAAGACTTTCGTTCATCTACGTTTTTAGTCAACAGCTGTGATAATCCTGCTTTCTTTCAGTTGATGCATTAAGATTGGAAATAACTGTTTACTACTGAATTTGCCATTATACCAAAGAATCCTCTTAGGATCTGCATATCAAACTGGTTAAAAACTGTTAAGGTGGTAATGCTTTTTGCAAGAAAGCTGCAAACTGATCATTTACTAGCAGTGAAAATGCATTTACATGTAGTTATCTGAGCAAATCTGTGCAAGTTACTGTATTAAAAAGGGAATGCATGTATTTAAAAATCCAAACAGGGAAACTATTTTTAAATCAGTATTAGCTTGCTCTGAATATAAACACACAAAAAAGTAGCCTTTTTGACACTATAGAGGTATGTAATGAAAATGGGATACTTTTGAACATGGAAAGAGGGAGCTTTACAAAAGGGAGTTTTTATGATTTTCTTTTGAACTCTACAACTTAATTTGTATTTATTGGTGTTTTATAGTTATGCTTTAATGGGTGTATAAGCACCTTTAGGAAAAACAGTGTCAGCTTCATGTTTGAATACTTTCGACTTACATGTTTCACGTGGGACACATCCCTTATAAAACTCCTACCTGGTGTCCAGTGGTATAACCAGCTAATTTGCAGTGAGAACTTTTAAAGCCAGATTTGTATATGAGACTCACTGCAAATGGGGCAAAGTGCTACCAGGTGATAGTTTGACACTTCTCGCAGGCTCTTTAATTGTACATCCAAACTGTTTCACTTGAGGAGATGTGGTTCATGTATGCTTTGCGAGTTCTGAGAAGGTATCGGCACACCTGGGAGTAGCAAAGTTCTGTGTGTGTGCATGGTCCCTGAGAATGCCAGGCTTTCTTTCCCTCTCTTCCCTTCCCAGCGATTTCACTGTAGAAGTCCATGTTTTGGCTGGGTCAGTTAAGTACGTAGTGCCATGTATGTTCTCCCCAAACAGAGCTTTGGCAGGGCTGGTGGAGGCAGTTGTGCAGTGCTTGCATGAGCAGTTACCCAGCTGCGGGAGAGCCAGGCTGTGGGCCTGGCCTCATGGATGCTAAATGTAACCCACCAGAAGAGGGGCAGTGGTGACAGGCGTGAGTTCCCTGACCCAGGTCCCAGTGCTCGTGGCAGCAGAAGGCAGGGGTGGGTCTGCATGCCTCAGTGGCAGTGCTGGAGCAGAGCCTGTGAGCTCGCGGTGTTCAATGTTGTCTGCTTAAGCCATTCCTGGGATTCGAACATACCGCATTGCTAGAGACCGCGGTTAACTTCAGGCACACAAAAGCAGTGGTTTGCGTTTTCTCTGTGCACAATGTGCGGGGATAGATGAGGTTAATATGGTGTTAGAATACCCCTCAGTGTGAGATCAAAGCGGTGAAATTACCTTTAGTCAAACCTGAAGCAATTTCGTACGTATTCAGCGTTTTTAAAGTTTACACTGTCACTTGTATGTGCTTGGCTGGGTTAAGCTTTGTTGTGATTGTGATGAATAAATTGTTTGACCTCCGTCGTACTGTCACATTGGTTTAGTTGTAATAAATGTCCATTTTTACACCATTGCTTTGTGTTTATATGTAATTAGTACTGTTTTTTGTTTTTTTTTCTTTTTCTTTTTCAGAGGAAAAAAAAGGCTACTCAGTGCCAGCTTAAAAAAAAAAGGGAAATTTTATTACAGTGCTTAACCTGCTCTTGAGCACTTTATTAAAAAAATGTGTGAGAATACTGTGTCCAAGATTAGTTATTTACATCCATTTAAATTCTACAGAAAGCAATAAATTAGCAAGTTTTTGGAAGCCTTATCACATTAAACATGGAATTTATTAAAGGGGATGGTAAATTGTTGCGGTAGTGCCACTTCACTTGAAATTAAAACAAATCACATGTTGCTTGAGAGAGGGTTCTAGGTAATACAAGCTTGCTGTTCAGTTCCTCACTTGGGATTACAAACATGTCAATGCAGCATTCACAGTCCTAAGTCCTCGTCTCAACCAATTTTCTCTTGACTCATCTGCTTTCCAGCTTTCTGAAGCAACTGAACTGCCTGATGTCACCAGCAAAAGCACGGGGAAAACTTACCATCTTTAGGGCATTCTTTAATATGGAAGAAGTATTTTGTTTCTTAAATTTTCTATCTTAGTTAGAGAAGGGGAAAAAAAAAAAAAGCTAAGGAGTTCTGTAGACTTTCTGAATTGTTTAGGCAAGGGATTATTAGCCTGAGTGCCCTCACTGTGATCACTGAATCTTCAAGCTGAAGAGGCCTTAAACATCTGCTGTTCCTTTTGGGTTAACACTGAGATGATGGTCATGCTGTGGCTGCCTCTTTGCTGAATTACCATGTTTATGGGTGTTTATGGGTTATGCTTGCACAGCTTGCTTTCTACTCAGTCTAGTGGCTTTCTGAACTGTATGTCAGATAGCTCTTTTTTTAAAAAAAATATGTGATAGATGCTGTATTCAGCCGATACATCAGAGCTGAATACAAGGAATGGGTGGAATAAGTGTTTTGTGTGTGTTTTTTAATTACAACAAGCTTAAAGCAAAAGCAAAATCAGCTGCATTCTTCAAGTGATGTAAGAAACTAAACTGAGCTTTTAAGTTTTTAACTTTCACATTTTTAAAGTGCTGTTACAGGACAGGAAGCAACAGCATCTCAGAGCAGACTCCTGCATTTCTTCTGAAAACTGTCACTTTGCACATCCCAAAGATGCTGCTACTGGTACAGGTATATAACCAGTAAACATCAGGGTAATTACTGATGCACTGCATGTGGTAATATGCAACTGAATCAAGGATTGTCCTCCTGAAGTGTTTAAAGCTGAAAAGTTACTTAGAATGGCTTCTGGCCACTCATTCCATCACTAATGGAAAGCGCCAGAGAGGAAAGGCCTTCCTCTACACTTGTTCCCTCATTGTGAAAATGCAAGTCTTGCATTCAGCACGTGAACATGTGAGCTGCGTGATGGGAGCTGGCTACGCAACAAGCACAGCAAGCATCAAGGAAAGGGAAATCACCTCAAGGCAGGCACCACTGAGACCGTGAAGCTGTGCTGCTGGTAGAAGGCAAGCCTATTTCCCAGGTGCCTAACCGCCACCAGGCAGGGATCCTACTGCTGCTGACAGGAGTAGCTCCTACCCCTCTGACAGTATTCCCCTTCTGCCACAGGCAGCACACTAACTTACTGTCACAAAGCACATCAGGTAATCACCTGGAACAGCATGGTTTCCATGAAGTAGTTGGGACTTCCACATTCAGCTTTCTGCTCCCATACATGTATTCCTTCCACAAGAGAAGGGTTGGAACAGCATTTGCTCCCTGCCCTGACTCCATCAGCTGGCTGGCAAGCCCCTGCTGCTGCCCTAACCACCTTCTTGCAGCTCTGTGTCAGTACCTGCTTTCATAATCAATCCAAAGCCTCTTGGTGATCCTTGCACAATTAAATTAGGAAAAAAAAAAGTATAAAAGCAACTGCCTTAAGCAGTCATTAATAAAAAGTAGTAATTCACTAGCCACTAGGAATTCACTTTATAAGGTCCTTTTATGTGGATTATGCAGAATAGTACATGGTGAGAACAAGCTATTCCTTGCAAATTTAAATCCCTTCTGTGTTTTCTGGGGCTTTTCCCCTTTGGAAAAAAAAAGGAGCTTAACATTTAAGAACTTCTAGGCTCTTTGTCTCTTCAGAATAAATAGCTCACTCAGCTAATAAGGAAACACAAAACCATGCATATGACACTACTTAAGATTATGAAGTAGGGAAACTACTGAAATACATGAACTCTTAATTTCGAAAACTGGTTGAATGCCAGGTTTCATGCTAACAAATGCAAACTAAATGTCAGATCTACAGCACTCAATTTCTGTGTAATAAGCAGACTGCATATGAAACAATGATAATTACAGCTACCAGTTCTACAGCGCACGGGTGCAGCCAGCACGTTGGATCCAGACCTCACGAAAAAAAGCTGAAGCCTCAGCCATTAGGATAGCAGAAATAAAGTATATTTAAGTTTTACATGCATCTCTGAGCAATGTTTTTTTTTTTTAATTATTATTAAGAACTTTTTTTTTTTTTAGAAAAAAGATAAAATACAGCAGCTCAGCTTCCCTGCTCCCTTTACAAAACCATGGGGACAAGGAGCCTAATTACCTGTGGAATTCTCAGTCCCAGAGAGGTCCGTTTCATTTATTTCACCCTGCTCATCACAGATCATCACAAAACCAGCATCCTACTGCCCATTTCACTTCTGGTCGAGCTCAGTGATTTACTTCCCTCAGATAACGCTCAGCAACAGCACAAGCGGCACGCTGCATGGCAGGGGATGTACAACACACTGCAGGTGGCACAAATCAACTTTTCCGCCCAAGAGCCTTCACCAGCAGTCCAGCTCACCAGAACGCGGGCTGTGAGACGCGAGGCAGCACCAGTGAAATGATCTTCCTGGCCTGCTGGTGATGCTGCCCAGCCAGTGGGGAAGGCCAGTTCAACTGTACCAGTTTACTGCGTTCTGCACAAGTGCCCATCTATGAAAAAATAGAAACCCTGGGGAAAATCTGCCTGTGAGATCTAGTCAGGAAAGATACATTATGAGAAAGCGGTTGTCACAAATTTCTCAAATACAATTTAAAATGGTGCTGTCTATCCATCAAAATCTGCCTTTCAAATGAAGTTATTATTTCAAAAGTTATGCTATTACAGTCCCTACATCTGTTAATAACTAAAACATTTAATCAAATTAACTAAGCTACAGTTCTGCCTACAGTTATGACAATACATATTGAAAGTCGGGTTTGAACTGAACAACAATATATAGCACTTCTGTTGTATTACTCCAAATTGGACAACAGTTACACATGAAAGAAGGAAAATGTATAATCAGCATGCTAGGTGCAGTATGCATTTAGAAAAGCAAAAATATATATATATTATATCCAGAACAATGGTCATTCACTCTATCCTGGGGAAAAAAAAATGCTCTTGCTATGAGGAAAGCTACACTGGAGTTTGGATGTCCAGATTTGCTAAAGAACTTGATGCTATGTTGTTGAGTCATAACAAACACCTATTTGGGAGCATTTCATGCCTACTTCAGAGGCTTCTAACTTAACAAGTGGTCTGAACTGTGCTCTAGAGGCAGGAGTCCCAAGTTCTTTGGAGAGGCTGAAGAGAGAGAGCTATCTCTGCAGACACCTGGGGCACGCACACCTTCAGGGTCACAAACTGCTCTCTCCAAGCATAAACAGACATCGAAGTGCCCAAGTTAAAAACCTAAAGGTAAACAGGGTGAAGTACAGTCAATTTAACAGCACAAATCTTTCATTTAAAACTGAAGAAATAGCTATAAGAACTTCGCTAATTGCAGGTACTCCGCTAACACAGCTGTCAGTTATAAAAAGCTTCGTCCCGATAACCTCATTTTTAAGCACCCCTCTCCACCTTGACTGTAGGGGAGCTAGGCAGTAGAGTGCCTTAAACTGTAATATAAGCCCCAAAAAAAGGCTTGATATCAAATCCTCTCACAAAAAAAACCTAAAATATTACTTCAGGTATAAAATAATACTGAGTTTCTTTAGCCACTCTGCAACATCTTGAGCCTTTACAATGACATTCCCATCTTTAGTTACCAGATTTACACTTTTCTTCCCACTCCGTAAGAGGTTAGGCAGGTTGTTTTCAACTACAAATGGTATGCAACCAAGAAGTATGCAAAGTATTTTCTGTCTTCACTCCAGGGATTACAAGTGATTGGTCTCCACACTTACTTGGGGATTAAGGTACTGAATAAATTGATTGTTTTCCTGTGTAATTCCTACTTGGTTTTTGTCTACTGCAATCCCTACAGGCAATTAGCTCAGCAGCTCAGTCACAGGAGAGAGAAAAATCCAACACTTATGACCACAAAGCTCCTACTGGGCAAGTATTGTACAAGCAAACAGTGAAGCCTTTTAGATCCCTTTTCTCCAATGCATAACATGATTATATTACTTTGTCTAGAACAGGATAGCCCATAAACATACGGTAAACATAAATGGCTGTCTTTTACACAGACTTCAACTGGCAGCGTGCTGCTGTGTGAGTTCACAGCACACTAGCTGTTCTGTACTAACTCCTTACAGGGACAGGAAACACTTAACACACACGTTACACAGAAATAAGCATATACCAAAAAAGCTTTACTTCTCTTTCTATTTTGTATTCAGGATGCATCCAGATGTTGCAGTAGTTCAGAGGGACAGAGTAGCTAGAGTACTTGACATTTACACCTCATATAGGACTTAAACTTTTAATTTTCTGAAGCTTAGCACACAGTAAACTAGGTTTCCTTTATTAGGAAGAAACATTTTAATGTGCAAGAACACTTTATTTGAAACTCAAACGTATCTGGTGCCCTATTGGAAAGATATTTGTCAGCTCTACATTTGATCAACATTTGATCAATTAGCAACTTCTAAGATTAATTCTCACTTTGTTTTGGGAGTTTCACTACTTTTTCCTCTGCTGCTTGATCTCTTTTTACCCCTACTCCTGGATCGAGAAGAGCTCCGACTTCTGCTCCGACTACGTGTTCGACTGTAACTTCTGCTGCGGCTGCGTCCTCTCCTCTTCCTCCCTCTGCTGCGAGACCTCCTCCTTTCTCGACTCCTTGACCTGCCAGACCGGCGCCTCCTCTTGTTTTTGCGGCGATTCTTTTTTCTCTCAGATTCTCCGTTTCTGCGGTAAGAATGATCTGGGCTTGGGCTGCCCCTTCTCCTTGACCGGCTGTAATAGTCATCACGATGGCTTGATCTGTTTCTCCTCTCAGAGTTTTTAGACAACTGATTAGTCCGTTCAGGAGAAATACGTATGTCTCTATTGGCCTCCCAGAACTCATTGTTTGGATTTTTGAATACATGAAGAAAGTTGCAGTGTTTCCCTCTTGGACACTTCTGCCTTTCAAATAAGCCTGCAACAGATGAGGGTTTGCTTTTTTTTTTTTTTTTTTTTTTTTTTTTTATGAACCAGACCTGTTAAACCTTTATTACGCACCTACTGGAAATGAAGCTTTCTGAACTTCTGAACTTAATTTTGCCTCCTCCAACAGAGAAACATCTATCTGAACACCTACCAATTTAATTCACCCAAGATTATTTTTACAACAGGTACTTTTCTTGGAATTAACCTTCTAACATGTATTTAAGATGGTTATTACAGCTTCAGTTTAAAACTATTTTCATAAATAATTTTAGCACTCTAAATTTTCTAAGAATGTAAATACAGAGAAGTCAAATGTAAGTTACTGCTAAGAACTGTTGATGGTTGAGAAACTATTGTTGCTTTTGAAAGAGATAAATTTGTATTTTCTGCACTTCTGCCTTAGTATTGTTATTATTTCTAAAGCTGGAATCTACGCTTTCTCTTCCAGTCCAAGCAAATCCACTAGGATGATTCAAATGCTTAAGTGACAGAGGACAAATATTCCCTTTCCTTCCTAGAGCTACACAAGCAAGCAAGCATATTTGTCTTCCAAATAGAAATGAACTCGATCTGAAGCACTGGCTGAATCAAAGTGACAGATTAACTCCCTCTTTTTCACTTCTACATTAACTCTTTCATTAACGCACATTCTCTTTTACGAGCATTTATGTAACTCACCACAAATGGCAGTCTTCCATCTTGTCACAGGACAGAATTCACAATGGAGCTGCCGGCCTGCGTACCATCGGCCACTGAATAGAGCAAGAGCTGCCTGGCAGTCCTTCTCCCTTTAAAAAGAAAGAAAGGAACAAAACGTGTAACATTATCACTGTACAAGCATTTAGGATGTCACTTACCAATTTCAGGCTCCCATTGCAGTATGAGAACAAATCATTTGGATTATACAGTTTTCATTACTGGGCTTTGGAGTTTTAGAACTAAACTTGGTAAGATTGTGAATACTTACGACTGGTACTGGACATACACATTTCCTCGCAGGTGAGGCTCATAGTTGCAACTGACCTAACAAGATCAAAACATTAAGTTAGGACAACTGAAGGCTGATGTACAGCAAGTTACACACATGAAGGTGGCAGCCATTCTGATTTATGACAGCACATCAATATGAACTTGTGTATTATTTTCTTCAAAACATACTCTTAATCAAATACGATGTTCAGACAACAAAGGCCATCTGGTTTATGTCTGTATGTTTCCAGCATTTTGCTTTGATTACCACTAGGTCCTCTGCTTCAGTTAGTCCACAAGGCAGCTTGTACTCCATTGTCTTGCACTTAAGTCTGGGCCAACCCTACTACGCGACTGCCAAGTCCTGCTCTGAAAACATTCAGTAGTATCCCCATGAGGAAACGTGGGATTCATTATGGAAGAAGAATGTTTAGAACAATTTACCTTCACAGCATCCCTGTGAGATGAGTTAGGAAAGCTGAAGCCACTAGCTTTCACTGAACAGTTCTGATAGCTATTTTTCACTATAATCTAGCATTCAAAGTCTATCCAGAACTCACAAAAATACACAATTTAACTTCCAAAAACCTTGTTACTAGTTGCTAGGGATGCTGAGATGTGCAGGGCCAGGCCAGTTAGGACCTGGTTCTCCAGAGCAGAACTGTGAGCCCAGCCCCTCCTGCCCCCAGGCCTCTTCCAATACCCGCACCAAATGAGGCAAGCAGCTTCTTTCATCACTGGACCCTCAGAGAATACACCTCTGGATTAGGCAAGGGCTTCAGAGGCAACAAGGAACAGTTATGTAATTAAATATTACAGAGTAAATAGTCACAGTATTTGAGATAAATAGCAACGTTAGTGTAAGAACAACCTCATCTTCAACATGTTTGGGTGGGAAAAGAAAAGAAGGGCATTTTGTCAGAACCTGCCAGATTCAGGAGTAGCTTCCCAGAAAGAACAGTAAGAATAAAACCCCGTACCACATTGGAAATGGAAGTCAGTTGAAACAGGCATGAGTGTAATATGATTATAAATGGTAGGAGAGACTCAACCATGGTTGAGATTCCAGCTGCCAACACATCATTTCAAAACATCTCTAATAAAATGAAAACGCCTTTGAAAATCAAAATACAGTTGCACAATTACTTCAGAAGCTATGAAACCCCACACTAGAAGCTCTTACCCCATTATTAGCCACAGGGATCCAAGTACGTGCAACTTTAGAAGATAGTTGCACAAAACACAACAAAGATACTACCTTAAGGATCCGAGTTTGAAGGTAAGACAGCATTTCAACACATGTTCCAGTGGGAATATACATCCCATCTTCTACAATGGAACATTGCTGGCTAATATCCCTTGAGTCAAAATAAGGTGGGATACTCATTCAAACAAGTAAAGGTTTCTTTCTTACAACCTCATTATACAGCTATTGAAAATTCATATTTATTTTTTTTTAAACTTTCCTCCTGCTTAAAATGCTAATACAATCTCTGTTCTAAGGCAGCTGTCACTACAGAGAAACAAAAAGAGAAAAGGCACAGCATGCCTCCTGGTGACTACAGAAAAACACTTAGGAATGGCAAGCAGAAAGGGATGCTGCAATAAGTTTTGTTACAAGGAGATTTCACCATCCAAGCTGCACGTTTTATGACAACAAGGGACTGTCAAAATGCATCATTCATCTCCAAGGTCTCCATTTACAGGACCCTCATTTTTCCCCCTGAGAAATCGTAATATAAATAGGAAAAAAATTCAGGAAGCCAGATGCAGAAACTAAGGCTGGATGACAAATCTCAACACCATTCACATAACGTACTTCTTTGTAATACAGCCATTTCAAATTAATTCCTGCTACTGAAATATCTCCTACCTTTTCGGTTCATTGCCACTTGAGTTTATTTTATCTAACCAGTTCTAAAATGACAGTATTTGGGTGTATAGTCCAAATACTTTTTGCATCTCCACAGTATCATTCCTTTGGTGCAGCTTTAAGTGGCACAAATGCACTAGCCCAGATACCTTTAATATTGCCTAGCAGTTTTAATCCATGGGCCCTCTGGGGCTTATCACAGGCTAAGCAGAGAAGGGACTGTGAGGTTAAGTGGACTGTTGTTCTGTATCAACACCTGGCAACGTAAAAGCACCCGCTTTTATGACAGTTCAGGAGACTAGCAGAGAAGATTCACCCAGAATGCTCTGTAGAAGCAGTTGGAAGTTTACAGGTGCCAAGAGAGATGCATAGTTTGCAGCAGACACCAGACAGCTCTCTCAAGGATATGGGATTTAGCTAGAGCATACTGCACAGAATTCTCTAAAGGCTAGTAAAACACAGGTGATGCGTTATAAGTTAAGAATTGAAAAAAAAAAGAGACAAGCTATTAGACTCCTACGCATACCTTGAATTGAACAACCTTCCCCACGTTCTGAAACTCTGGGAGCACATCCTCGTAGAACTCGAGGAACTGCTGGTAGGTTTCCTCGTCACTGTACTCAAGACTCGCATCGGTGTCGTAGTCATCCCGCCGGCACTGCTCCATGCCAAACGTAATGAACATCCCTCGGACAAGTAGTGTCTTACTTGACGTTGGATAGTTATGCTTACGAGAACACCTGGATAGTTACAAAGAAGAAGAACGAAGAAGGTTTGCACTTTTGGTGAAGACAGACCTGCTGAAGCTTTGAACAGCTGCCATGTTGAGAGAGTTACTACAAAAAAACAACCCACTAGTGGAAAATCAAGTTACTTAATAATTAAGATAGTAAAGTTTGGAAGTGAGTTTGCAAATAATGCTTTTTGTCAATCATAAATATATTCTTACATTAAAAAAATTGTCTGCAGAAGACATTGATACCCTTAATGTTTTAAAATATTAAAAGCCGAAGTTGCAAGGCTTAAATGCATTCCCCATTTCTCAATGGCTTTACAGAAATACTAACAGTCTTTTACAATATTAAAAAAAAAAAAAAAAAAAAAAAAAAAGTCCCTGCTCTTCTTTTTGCTGAAAGAACTGAAAGAACTTTTACTGGTAGCGTTCTCTGCACACAGGGAAGAGGAGGTTTGTGAGGTGGGACAGGGCTGAGGAAAAGAAAGCATGTCTAGCCCTGTAGTTGGATGAATACCCTATTATTTTTTCCATTAAAAAAAATGCTTATTATAAACAAGTCATAGCTTAATCTGCATCTTCTGGGCAGCCATAAAAGTATTAAGATCTCCCACGCTGTCTATCATCTTCGGGCTACCTCGCTCACGAAACACAGCTCTCCCCCACAAACCTTTAGATTTGATAAGAGCACGGATGCTAGCCCCCGTGTTTATTTCACTGTGCTTTATGATCTGTTTCAAACACTTCACAGAGTAACTGGGTCATACGCTCTCCAACACATTTCTGCTTTTCATGACATGATCAGAGCAACAGTCAGACTAGTCTGCTCTCTTATCTAGCAATGGCAAAGCACAGACAAACTGGGGGAGGTCAGGTCTAAAACCAGCAATTACAGCCTAGACTTAAGACAGAAAGTTTCCTCCTGCATCTTGCCAGATAGAAATTGACTCACACGTTCTGATTTACAACTTAGAAACCAACCAAACAAAGAAAAGGAAAAAACAAAAAAAAAAAAAAAAACAAAACACACAAACAAGTGAGACAATGAATTTATCTTTTTTGATTTGAAAAGCGACCTCATTTCACAGCTGTTTGTATTATGGAACACAAAATATTATACCCAACCAGCATTGCCTGTACACAGGTAGCACATGACAGAACAAAAGCCACCCCAAGAAAAACAAATGACCCAGAATTTAGTATTGCTAGAAAATAATTAGTATTTAAATTATTGTGATTATTTGGTAGTAGGGTAATGGTTGGACCAGATGATTTTGGATATCTTTTCCAACCTTGATGATTCTATGATCAATAAAGATCGACTGAAAAAGTTTTGCCTTCTTCAAGGCACAGTGAGCTTTGACAAGTCAGTCATTATTGTATTGATAATATGAGCTCCCAATTTTTCACCACTGTGGCTCATTTCAGCTTCTACCCTATTTGTTCATTCCTTATCCTGCCTGTACCTCAGTCCTTTTACTTATGGCTAGCAGCAGAGGATGAAATGACCAGAATACGACAGAAGTGTGTTATGTGAAGACAAAGAAGGAAGATGAAGGAGAGGAAGCTGAAATCAACAACTACAGATGAGAGAAGGGCAGCATACCATGTTTCCCGGTACGTAGTTACAAAGTTTATGCATAGTTTGCAGCAAAGCTGATTTATGGCCAATTCATGATTAACCCAAGGAGGTTACCTCCATTTAGTACCTCCAAAACAAAAATACTACAAAGATTACAAAGAACTAAGCATGAAAATTTCAGTAGCAATAATGCTGTTTGCGGTGAAATAAATGCCCAAGGTTTTATTTAGGCATTCATCCCATATTTCAGAATAGAAAAAGATATAAGGGCTTATGGGCTTGAAACTTACATAGAGTTCAGTAATCACATAATTGTCTGCACTATGCATCACTCCGAAACAAATTACTTTTAGGAGGAAGGAAACTACAGTACATGGATCACACACATTTCAGTGATACAATTTAGTGTCCTGGTTTCAGTCAGGACAGAGTTAATTTTCTTCCTAGGAGCTGGTAGGGTGCTATGTTTTGGCTTAGGATGAGAAGAGTGCTGATAACACCCCGATGTTTTAATTGTTGCAGAGCAGTGCTTACACCAAGCCAAGGACACCTCAGCCTTTTGCTCTGTCCTGCCAACAGGCAGGCTGGGGGTGCAGCAGGAACTGGGAGGGGACAGACCCAGGACAGCTGACCCAAACTAGCCAAAGAGGTATTCCATCCTATCTGGTATCATGCTAAACAATATATAGGGGTGGCTAGCTGGGATGGAGGAGCTGTCTGCTCTGGGATAGGCTGGGCATCAGTCAGCGGTTGGTGAGCAATTGCATTGTGCATCAATTCTTCGTACACATTAGTAGTAGTAGTACTACTATCATCATTGTTGTTATTATTATTATTGTTATTATTATTTTCCTGTCTTAATAAACTGTCTCTATCTCAACTCACAGGCTTCACTTTCCCATTTCTCTCCCCCATCCCAGAGAGGGAGGGGGGAGGTTGAGCAAACAGCTGTGTGGTGTCTAGCTGCCAGCCGGGGGAAACCACAACAGTTAGTTAAACAGCCTTACTCGTTTATGCTGAAGATTCGTGTAATAGAAGAAAAAAAAATTAAAAAGTATCAGTTTTTCCCTGCTGATCTATACTTCCTCCTTAACATGCACAGAAATTAAGGGATTTTCTACCCAGACTCTTAATTTGGGACACCAATTTCAATGGTCACAAATGAACCTGTAATCCTGGACCCATTTATGCTCTTGACTTCCTCAATGTGAAATTTGTTGCCAAAGGACAATTTGTTTCCTCTGAGGAAGGTGTTTTTTTGTTGTTTTAAGGTGGTAAGTGCTTGGGGACACCTAATTAAGCTGTTTCATGCTAAAAGCAAATAATCCTTCCCATCCTGCTCATGACTTCATCTACCAAAGCCCTCTTCCATCAACTCATTGAAAGTGAAGAGCCTAGACCAGTTAGCCAGTCCTCCTACAGAAGCTGCTCCTCATCTCTCGTTATCTTGTTGTCCTTCCTCTGTTCTCACCTTTTACTGTATTTCCTTTCCCAGACAGGGCACCCACAGCAGTATACAAGTATACAAGAACCAAGAATGAGTGTACCACACGTTTAACAGTAAACAAATAGGAGAATTCCAGAAGCTACTACAACATCTTTCCCAACTGTGCAGATGTACCACAGTTTTGCTTTAGTTGACAGCCTCCTAGTTATACATTTATTTTTAAAAAGATGCAGCGTATGCAAACTAATCAAGATAAAAATCAACAGCTGACATGTGAGGCCTGTGCTAATAGCAGAAATCAAATGTACTCTGTCTGAACGAATCTGTGCGTCTGCCAGCTCTAAGGTAAAGGCAGTCTGGCCAGTGGAACCAGAATGTACCATCAATAATACGCCTTAACAATAAATGCTTCAGTTCCAGGCAGTCAACAGTTTTGCTCTCAATGTCTAATTTCACCATGAATAACAGTATCCCATCCAAATAAATAAAAGTAATTCATGAAGCAAGATTTCTTCAGTTTGCACATAAACTAATGAAGTTGCTTGCCTCTCACCCCTCCAAAACATTCCTGCTGGTAAATATTCAATTGATTACCTGTCTCCGAATCGGCAGGAACCTGTTTTGATATAGAATGGGCAATTTGCTCTGTCCTTCTCTGTTCCTATGTTCTCTGGGGGCTCTGGGTTATGCCAGGACACACCATTCTCCAGCTGTGGAAAAAGAAAACAAATATTAAAATACATGTAAGTTAAAAAAATAAAAAAGAAGAAAGATTTAGTATCAAAATGAAGCTACCAATTAAATTCACAGGCAATTATGAGCACTGCATTAGTACAAATGCAAGCTTGAACCTATTTATGCTTTTATTTTTTTAAACAAAAAACAAACCGAAAGCTACCCAGTGCCTTGGGTCTTTGGTGATGGAAGCCCCTTTTCTTGATAATTGTGCAGTTTTACGAACAAGTCCATATTCATAATTACATATTAACAATAAAATATAACCAAAATGTGTGTTTTCTTTTGCTGAAGTAAAAATAAATAAATAAATGAGCTGCGATATTTGTTCCTGAAACACCAATTTCATTTGTCATCCACAAGAATTACAAATACTGGGACAGTTTATTTTCATTCAGCTAAACCAGTTAGGTACTTCACGCCAGCACACACTGAGCAGCACTTTTTACACCTGGCAGACAGAAGTCTGGGACTATTAACTTATCTGTCCTTGCAAAAGCTTAAGGCTCAGTCATATTATCACTTTTTATGCTGTTAGGAAAGGCTAAATAAAAGTAACCTGCCAAAGGCCATAATTAAAAAGCAATTAAATTCACAGTTAGCACTGGAATGAAAAACATTCATACTGCTCAGCTCAGGCCATCACATTAAGATTTCTAAAATTCAAATTGGGATTATCAAATTGCAAGCCTGACCATAAACAAAACAGTTTTTAAGAAGGTAATTTTCCTTAGCCAAAAGATCTGTAAAGCTAACTAGCTTAAGTTCTCCATTTAAATTAATTGAAAACTGTTTATTTATGAGCAGCATTTGACTCTGCCACCAGCTCTGCTCATGACTCTCAGCCATAATTTCCCCTCAAGAAAACAGCACTATCACTGTTCATGCTGTTGAAGTAACTGAACCCTGCACTGATACCACATAAAGACCAACATGCAATATTTCTGCCTCTGCCCTCGCAGAAGTGGCTGCTAATACATCTTCAGCACCAATAGCTCCGAGCATTTTTCTACCCATATTGCAAAATAAAGGTTTAGATTCCTTGCCTAAGAAAACTCTTTAAATGCAATTCAGAATTGAATGTAGCTAATAGCAATCAACCCTCAACAGGTAACTGGGTTAAAATTTAATTTTCGGACTTATGCAGAGTATGAGTATTCACAAATTTAACCGTATCAGGTTGTTCTCTAAGGAAACTGGAAAAAACGAATTCACCTTCTCTAAGCTCCAAAAATCCACTGTTCCTAGGTTTGTGGGTTGGGCGTTTTGTCGTTTTGTTTTAAACACAGCACACAGCAGTATTTTCAGATTCATTTTTGACTCAGACCTCCTAAACAGCAATGAGCATGCACAAATGCACTGCCATCAACCGGCCAGAAATACACTTAATTATGTTCCACCCAGTAAATAATTGTTTACTGCTCACGCAAACCACTAGATATTCAATTTATTCAGGCCATTAGGTTCTTGAGAGCAGATGGACAGCACGCTACGAGGCAAACACCGGACGGCAATTAAATTATTTTTCAGTTCTTTTTTCAAAAAAAAAGACTCTGAGCGTACCTGGCTTTCGGCTTGATCCAGCATCTTCTGCACAGCTGCCTATAAATGGTGCAAACACAGGACTAGTGAAAATCCCAAGGACACACAAAACATCTGGTTTCTTTAGTTAAGAACCTAATTTACAATACTCAATGATTAGACATGATAAAAGTTTTGTGGGGTTTGCTTTAAAAGCAGATGTTTTACTTTGCTTTGTAGCATTTCACATGGTACAAAGCTGTTAAAGGATACATCAGACTAGACTTTCATGTGGACAATTTTCTAACCTAAATGCTAGACAACTTCAAAAGTTTCATTTCTTTTTTGAAACTATCATTGAACTACTCAATAGTTAAATGCATCTCTTGGTCTAGTACTCAATCTTGTCACAGTTATACTTGTAATCATTTAGTTGTGCTAAACTTTTTGACTTGGAACATCCTGTGTACCACAGAAAAGCACATAGCTTACTAAGCCTCTGTTAAACCCAAGTTTATAACTGCTAAGAAATCTTAATATCAGAAACCTGGTAAGCTTTGCTGCATCTACTCTTTCAAAAAAAGCAAAAACAATGAGGATATTCTTTCCCTTCCCTCCTCTAAGTGGGATGAGCAAAGCAATAGACACACTCCAAGACTAGATGGAAATTAGTTCTCTCAAATTATTCTAGGAAATTTCAAGAATAAAGACATTTAAAGACAGCCAATGCAAGAAAACACATTATCGTTGTTCTGATTTGGAAGTGAATTAATTAGATCTAAAAAGAGGAGGAGCAAGTTAAAAAAAAAAAAAAAAAAACAATGTGAGGAAAAAAAGACAAAAACCCAGAATAACTATTCCCCACCTTAAGGGGGGGAAAAAATAAACCTTTTCTTTCAGTCAGTGAGTCAGAATTTGAATAAACTGCAGTTTGAAGAGACAGGCCAAATCAATTTACTAACTTTCTGTTGCTGAAATGGGTGGCTCCACTCCCAGCTGAGCACTCACAGCATCCCTCTGAGCGCATGTCAATGCCCTCTATGAGCCAATTTAGCTCACTAGACCAGTAAATTAGTAATCCAGAAAAACAAACAACAGAACAAAAACCAGAAAGCAGCTTCCATTTAGTGCAGGGGACAAAATTAGTCCGCTGGAAGCTTGGGCAAACCCAGACACCACATAAACCCCTTCCCAAGAAAGGGAAGGAACAAAATTCTGCTGTTACTGTTACCATGGTATAGTTCTGGGAACTCTACCTCAACCTTCAACAGGGGTGAGACCAACATTTTCTCTCCCTACTCTGACAAGGCATGGATACATAGCACAAGAGGAAGACTGGCAGGAAACACAACTGCTGTTCTTCTTCATTCGTCATGGAAGTGTTATGTAACTCATGACATTAAGTGCAACAATTAAGTGCAGGAGACAATACCACGTGCTCATGTCTCCTCTCCTAGTACGGCTACCAGACACGGTATCAAGGCACCTCCCAGGAGTTGTACTAAACTAGAACCTTTTGCTAATGTGGAGAAGCTGATTTGTCACGGGTCCTGGGAAGCTGCAATCACCCTTTACTGGTGATAGGCCAGTCCTCCCTTTGGATTTCCATACAGGCATCTTACATCCAGTTTATTCGACTCCTAAAACTTAAGAAGAATGTACACTTAGTGTTATAAATGAAGTGTTATAAATGACTATTTCCAGTATAACTTTTTTCCTCCACTCAGGGAACTCTGGAAAAAAAGATACGTCCTGTTGGATGAGTCAGGTAAAGAAGAGCTGTAATGTATCTTTTGAGTAAGAACTCTGTTAAGGAACAGCAGCAATGTAATTCCATGTCCTCATTGGGAATTTTCTTCCATACTGATTGTGTTCAACTGGGACAGTAAATAAGGATCACCTTTAACGTAAAGACGTAAAGAAGTGCACGTACAGTGTGCCTCCACGTTTAACTGATGCACAGAAGTACATATTACAAACAACCCCATGATTTAGAATTAGTTATTCCCCCCAGGTAAACAGAGTTGCTAGCTCCTCTTTAACAATGAAGAATAATTTCAGCAACGTAGGACTGAGAGAAGTAACTAACACATTTATACACTTGCAGTTAGAATAGAATCCGCCTTCAACATGCATAGACTCGTGCATCAGATAATGCGAGAGGATATGTAACACGTTTATCCTCCCACTGCCAGGAATCACCTCTCTTTCTCTCTTCTCCTGCTGCTTCTGCTGTGCGACTTCTCTCTCTTTTCTTTGCTGCTCTTCCCATTCTTCTTTGATCTTCCTCTTTACGATAAAAGAGATTTTAAAAAGTTATTTAAGGAAACAAATAAATATTTTATAATCACTACAGTCAAATTTGAAACTATCGTGTTGTATTGTAGCTTCTTGACCATAAAGTTCTCACTCAGTCATAAACCACTAGATCTCTGAACAAAAATCCATTTAAAGATTATTTTTGTGTCTTTTTAATTTTTCTATCTAGAATGAAAGAAACTATAAGAGCTTACGCTTTCAGACTTAGCAACATCAACAAAACTGCGTACACTACGGAACAGTAGAAGATATTCAAGACTTTTAGAAGTTTTCCTTATCACCAGGCACAACTATAACACTCAGTTTATGCATCACCTCTTCTTCTTCTTGTCGTTTTCTTGCAGCCTCTTCTTTTTCTTTCTTAAGCTTGAACTCTTCTTGGGCCTTTTCTTCTCTCAGCAACCACTGCTCATGTAGTTTTTGTCTACCAATGAAACCAGATGCCACTTAGACAAATTTTACTGCCTTCCTGCAATTGTCATGCATGTAATTCAAATTTATTAGTTCAGCATTAATTACAGTTTACCTAATACTCTTTGAAATAGAAAATGCCATGAAGGTCATTCATGCATTAGAAAAATCCCGTGTAGCATTAAACACAGATTAAGGATTCTATTTCATAAAATATATTGAGACTTTTCAAGTTTTCAAAATGTAATTGGCTAAAAACCTATCTACTAAGCATATGTTAGTTTCTAGCTGTTTCACCTTTCTGCCTCGAGCTTTTTCTCCTCTTCTTCTTCTTCCTCCTCTTCCAGTTCCTCCTCTTCCTCCTCAGACACCGATTCATCTTTTTCTGTAGCTTCTGAGAAAAGACAAAAAACAACGCATCTAAATGATCAGATGTCACAGTCAGTGAAAATACACAAAATACGAAACTCTTCACACTTACCAGAGTCTCTCAGTTTGGCCAGTGCCTGCCGCTTTTTTTTCCGCTTTTCTTTTTTCAGAATAGCTCTGTATTTTTGATGGCTGAAGATGAGAAATTTTTTACATTACTATACCCAAACGATTAAGTTTTACTGTCATATATACACTCAATTACATCAGCAGCATAAAATCTCACAAATGCAAGATTAACGAATATTCATATGAAACAGCAACTCCACAGGAATATCTGGCACAGTAATAAAATCCGCAACTATGCCATTAGAACTGCACGTTGCCAGCAGTAACGACCTCGCTGGGGACCAACACAGAGAGTCTCATCCTTCTTGAGCTCTGCAGGGCTTAGCGTTATCACTAACTTCATGAAATCTCCCCATAAGCCTGAACTTCGGTCGTTAGGTAAGATCTGGGAGAAGAAATTGGGCATATCCTGCACTGAAGTTGTGATACCCCTTTCAGAATATTTTAGTGTTTCTCTCTTTTCATGTGGCACGAAGTTTTAAGTCTCTACCCTTCTACCGAGATACTCTCCACAGACAGTGGTTTTAATATGAAAAAGACATGTATCAGTCGCCACAAATAATTCTCAGGTCCAATTTTCCACCACTGAATCTTGGCCACACTCGTGTTTTGCCTGAAATCTCATCTAGTAACTCTGCAAGTGTGTTTGGAAACAGCATCTTGTTTTCATTATGGTTGAAATCCTCCAAGTATCTAATGATCCTTCCACACCAAAGCCTTGTTTTCATTTTTCCTTCTGGCTCCACTGTTTCTGGCCAACTCATAACAGAAGAACCGGAGGGATGATCTCCAGCGCTCCCCATCCTGCCACTCCGAGTAGCGACAGCAGATCCAAACCCTGCCATCTCAGCGCCTGCCATTTCACAGCATTCCAGAGGCGTTACCTCAGAGAGCCCCAAAATCACCTGCATCTCCAGCTAAGCTCCTGGCTATGTGTGAGTGCTGCGTGCCACTCATAGCACCGCGGCGGCCCCCAGCAAGCCGAGCTCCTTCCCTCACAGACCCAAACCTGGCCGCAGGGTCATGTTTTGGCCTCCCCCCCCTGCACCACCAACGCCCTGGGACCCCCCTCACCCCCTCAGCGTGCGCCGGGCGCTGTCCGCAGCCCCCCCCCGCCCCGCGCCCCGCTCCCCTCAGCCCGGCTCCCAACCCCTGCGCAGCGCAGCGGCCCCGCAGCCCCCTCACGGCCTCCCCCGCACCTGCCCGAGCCCCCCCCGGCCCTCAGGGCCCCCGCAGAGCCCCGGCGGCGGGGCGGCCATGGCGGCAGGGAGCTGCGCCACTCCCGGGCCCGGCCGCGAGGCGGCCTCAGCGCCGGGCCCGCCGCACGGAGGCACCGCCGGGCCCTCGGCCGGGACGAGGAGCGATCCGCGGACCCCCCCCGGGCCCCCCCCGGGGCTCCCTCCCTCGGCGGCGGGGGCGGGGGGGGGGCCGCGGCCCGGCCTCACCTCAGCTTCCCCAGGGGGGACTCGGGCAGCAACATGGGCGCCGCCATCTTGCGGGGCCGACGGGACGTCACGTGACCCCGCGGCGGAAGGGCGATAAATCCCTTCCGGCGCCGCCGGGCATGGCGCCGGCCGGGGGGTGGGGGGGGTGGGGGGGGAAGGCAGGCTGAGGGGGTTGGTGTCCCTCGTGCGGCTCCTTCCAGCGATACTGGCGCAGTGTTAAAACTATAACATCTATAAAGTTTGCAAAACAAGGCTCAGGCTTTTCCTGCGCGCCCTAAAAGAGCGCGATGGGGAGCGCAGCCGTTGCTCCTCCCTCTCAAAACCGTTTGTTATTACAAGGAACGCCTGAGGAAGCGTTGGAAATTCCCAGTTTAATCAAACGTTGAAAAAGTAAAAAGATGCACTTCTCACTGAGTCCCTCACTGATTACATGTCCCAGTCCAGTCCTGCACTGTGGTACACACACCAATTTCCCAACCCAACTGAGTAAAGAAGGTGCCTATCACTAGGTGTGCTCTTTTACAGAGATCTTTTTTTTTTTTTTTTTTTTTTTTTTTTTTTTAATTTCTTGGCTGCTGTGGCCTAATGGCCTCCCAAAGAGCCAAGGGAAGTCAGAGCTGTGTAGCTGGGGCACACCAGGCAGGTATGTTTGTGAATTTAGCTGAGAACACCTATACGTTCTCATCCTGTCTGAGGCATCCCATCTCTCTCGATTATGGACACGTTTCACAGCAAGGTAAAAGTTACAATGGGCAGACTGGCACTGATTAGATGGGCCAAAATTTGCAAATTGTCAGTAATCAGTTGTTTGGTGACAAGCATTATACATGGCAGCATTTGGAGGTAAAGGATATGTAGGCTTCGTCTGGTCATGTTTTGCATAGTCATTAATAATGTACATTGTTGATTAATACCTAAATTATTGGCATAAATCCCAACACAGGAGCTTACTTTGTATATCCTAGAGGTGGTAAACTGCATAAATTGTCCAAGCCGCTGGCAGTGAAGCGTACCAGTGCAGGCTTTGTGAAAATCAGACTAATTGACTGTGCTGTTCATCGATAGCATAATGAGTGTCGTATTAATTCGGAACCTCAGTGAAGTTATTTAAAGCAATTGTGACTACTGTAGTCAGCAGCTATGTTTGCCAGTTGATCAATGAATATTCAGATGATGACCTTTCTACTAGTACTTCACCATGTTTCAGATTATAGATTGTCTTTTAAAATGGAGTTGACATCACTATTATTTTTACTGTTTGCTTGTGCAGAACAAACATGTAAAATAACACACAAATTGCTGCATTAGATACAGAAGATGGCAGTATTGTGCATTTTAGGACTGATGAACCATACACATTCATGAAATTTGTGAAAAAGCACAAATATTTCATAAATCTGATTTTGTTAAGGAGTTACAACTTTTTATCCTCCTTTTAACAGAGTAAGTACCATAACAACTCTCCTTTAAATTGTCTGTAAGTCAATATTGAGAAATTCACTCATTTCTTTCATTAGTATCATACATTTCATTATGGCATTTTCCAAATATATTTGTGGAAATAACTGTCTTCAGATTACACATTTGAATAGTGAAAAGGAGGATCTCTTTATAAGACAACACACACACACACACACACAAAAAACCATCAGCTATAACAGACATTCATAATTCTGGAAATTCTTCTGCAACAGGAATAAAATAATTGCATTTTTCTCCATTTTGTTTATTCTTACGGATTTGTGCATGTAGCAACCTCCTGCTATTCAAGCACAGGTGCAGAGTTCCATGTAATTTAATTGTCACAGTGCTATGAAAGTATTCATGTCAGAAAGAAACAAATATGACCATTCCTGCTTGGCAAGATCAATTCACGTATCCAAGATAATGTAGCTTTCTAGTAGGTAATTCTTAGCCCTGACACTGGGTTTGGAGAACAGAGGCCTCTTCAGACATGGTTTATTTTTGTGGAAACCTTCAAGATATCTGCATAACTCACTCTTGCATCTTTCCCAAAGAAAAATATACCTACACTGTGTATAGTTATATACATGTCCCATTATGGGAAGGTATATATGAGCTGCTCTGATTGTACATTACAGAATACAAAACATTGATTATACAACCTGAGACTACATACTATTCCATTATAAATCTACATGCCTTGTAAGATACATGCACAGAGTTAAATACATACATTAGGCCAGCTCTGAACCACAGTACAGGTACCCCGTTTAGCACATATTTTCATGTAGTGGCCACATGATCCCTCTGGCTTCCGTTTTCCTCGTATTTCCCACCAGTGCAGGCAGATACAAAGTTTTCATTGTTTTTTTTTTTGTTGTTGTTGTATGCCCAAGCCCCATGGGGAAATAAGAAAAAAAAATGCATAAGTGTACAGTTTTTATTTTCCTGTCTGAAGAAAATGGAACTAGGAGAATATGTAGGTAGGAAATGGCGGTAAATCACCAGCGTGAATTTGATTGATTGAGAAAATGCATTTTTATAAAGAGACACTCAGGAAGCTTTAAGGCCATGGCTTGTACTGTACGGTGGTTGGTGAAGTGACAGCAGCTGCACCGTCCTTCCCCATCACGCTGAAAGTTGCTGTTGCTCATTCCCAATGCTAGCCCCACTGTGGGTGACCATCTGTGCTTTTCACTGCAAAGTGCATGCTTCAAGGTGATACATGCAAAATCTAGAGAGCACATCTTTCCCACACCTGCTGCCTAATGGCTGCACTGCTGTCTCAAGGGGTAAATGATTTCTCAGACACTGTCTACTTCTGTGAGCCCTGATAAAAACTCCGTGACAATGTAAGCTATTTCTCCAATATTATAATGATGACTGTGATCATGGTCCCCATTCCACTCCCACTTCCCAAAAACTTAATAGAAAAACTCCCATTTAATGAGACTTAGGGTGAACCTATAAAAGCTGGCACTGGTATATTTGATGCTGCCGACATTCAGGTAGATCCTCATCTCACCAGCTACCAAAGACTGCAGGGGAAGTGCAGCATTGTGCTCGGGGAACGGCACAGCACCGTGCACAGCCAGCCTGCAGTGCTCTAGGTACATTTCCATGAGTGACTAATGCTGACAGTAGCACATTGACTCTTTCCTCATAAGAGTTGAACACAACTATTTAAGAGTAAAGATTAACTTCCACAGAGTTTAAAACTGTTAATTTGTCAAATTTGAAAACTGAGGTTAAGTTTGGCCATAGCTGTTAATTAACTTATATGATGGCTATCAATATTTTACTTTCCTGGGATTTTTCCATTTCAAAGGCATTGAAAGAAGCAGAAAAGTACCTTGCTAATCACATTGAGAGGATGGAAGGGTTTTGTTTTACCAAGTCATGTGCCTCATAGAAATTTCAGTCCTTTCTTCATTTGTTTAGAAGTCCGAATTATGGTATACTGTTAAGTACACACATACAGATAACGCATGAACTTCTGGAGGTCACAAGGGTGGACAAAAATGATACTGATTTTCATCCAGACAGACAAATTCACTTAGTGCAAGAAGGGAACTAGTTCTTTTCACTAGTTCAATTTTATTTTCAAGCTGCAGATTACACCTGGAATTCTGCGTGGCTCTCACTTGTAGTTCAGCCATAGTTAGGAAAAACAAACTTAATACAAAAGAGGAACTATTAAATGATCAAGTACATCAAAATACTGAATTAAAAGCATGCTCTGTTTGCATGCAGATTGTTGTTTGTTCAAGCAAACTGATGTCTGGCTGATTAATCAGTAGCAAACAAATGCAGATGTGCTTTTACAGTGCTAAATTATCTGGCCAAAATGGGAGAAAAGAGGCTGGGCAGAAAGTAACCCATACAAGTAGTTTTATTAGAGGGATGCAAAGTGGCAAAATATGTGTCTTCCTACATTATACTGGCATTTGTAACCTGAGAAGTTACAGTGTTTTTTTATGACAGTGTTAAAAAATGTGGTGGGTTTGAAGAGGAGTTAATTTTCTGCTAATACCCAGTCTAGGCGTGTCCACCTGCCTGGTTTAATAAAAATAAAACAAGTAGATACATTAAAAAATAAATGAAAATCATGCCAGCTTTGGAAAAAGATTTATAGATGTGCAGCAATCAGTTGTTTATGTGCAGTGTATGCACAGCTGAATAAGTGTATGCACAGCTGAATAAGCGCGTGGGACATCAGCTGGGTGCATCTGGCACGCATCCAGGTCATTCTCCATGAGCTATGAGCTGGAGCATTTATCACACCACTCCTTCTCCTGGCCTCCTCCCCTCACCACCAGGAAAATCACCCGTATTGCTGCTTGCCAGTGTGACAAATCAGTAAAATCAGCCATCCTGGCTGGAAGTCAGCAGCTGTGATCAGGGAATCCAGCCTTACCCTCCGAGGCCATTCCCGCTGGGCACTGTGTGGCTGCAATGTACTTTGACACTGGCTCCGTGTGTTTCTAAGGCAAGAACTGATTTCCAGTGGCCAACAGCAGGGAGAGATGACAACACATCACAGTGGCAATTGGCTCCATTTGCGTGTGTGAAAACAGTGCTTTGTTTTTCCACCATCTTCCCTGGTACTGCAGTATGTCCTCCACAGAAGGAGCAGAGTTCAAGCGCTCGTTATTTGAAGCAACGCACATGAATTTACCATGAGGCTAACAAGGCTTAGAGTCTTTTTAGACTTTTTGAAATTACACATTCTACAGAAAAATGGTAGTTTTTCATGCATCTGTATATTTTTAGTGGTCTCCTTTTGATGCATATAGCCACAGTGTGTTAATTTGAGACATCATTAGGAACGAATAGGTCATTTTTTCGTTTTGGTAGGGATAGATTGAACATCTAAGCAGATAACAAATCCAATAGGTTTGTACCCGGAACCGGTTGTCTAGAGAGAGTAAACAGACAGCCAGGAATCAGCTTGATTTAATGACTTTTAAAGATGGGGTATCAATTCCTTTAACAGTGGCTTCTAAAAACAAGATTAAATTAGTGAATCAGTAAATTCTCAATTACCTGAAACTCCAAGCATCCTTATGTAGTAAATACTGATTACTGTCCTCCATAAATTCAATCCCACTGTTACATAAAATATTCTCAGTGATAGCCATTCTTGTGAAGGTCTTTGGGTCTGCAGTCTCAAGACACACTTCTAGTGCTAAAGGGCCGACTGAAAGTAATTTTGAAGAAATCTTCAATTTAGGAACTAACCATTAATCAGAATGGCTGCAGGGGGAATACAGCAGCAGACTGCAATAAAATAATCCTGTCTTGCTGCCTCAATTGCAAAGACTGTTCACCTCTCGGTGAGACATTTCAGTTGCTGAAATCTTTCTCCTCTACATTTATTTCTTTGTCTTTGAAAATGTTTGGCTAAGGGCATAGAGTACATCATTAACATATTTCCATTTATGTGTGCATGTGTGTATACACAGCGCCTTATGCAAACAAAACTAGAATACATCTTTATTCAATATGTGTACATGCTTCCCCATCAAGTCCTTCTATTGCAGGTTCTCTCATTCCAGTTTCTACTGTAGTGACACTCCAACAGCAAGAAAGTACTTCTCCACCTTTATAACTTTTCTTAGCTCAGAGTAATGTCTCAGAAGCTGATTTTGTTGGCACAGCATCGGTGCAGGTGAACACCCTGTGGGTAACAGCACAGCATCCGGCCACCGGAGTTGCAGTCTGGCCTGGCATTAATTATCCCAGACATCCTGTGTATATGTATCTAAAATCACATGCAGGGAAAAAAATAAATTAAAAAAACACACACACACACACACAAAAAAAACGAAAAAACACATTGTGCAATGCTTTGCATTATTCTAAAAAGGGAGAAGGAAAATGAAAACCTTATAACAGCTTTATTTTTTTTCCCCTTTTACTACAGATAAAGGTAGTAAATAACTAACAGAAGACAGTTGTTTCTAGTGCCCGTTTTAGCTAAAATAATGGGGGTTAATTATTAAACCTTTTACTTGGTTGCTCACTTGTGCTGCTGATGCTTTAATCCTGGGTCACAGAAAGTTTAAGAGTGCTTTACACCAGAGACTTACTTCTTTTTGCCTCAACTTTTCCACACTGAAAGGATGTTACGGGTTTTGCTGCTTACTTTCTCTGTAGTTACCATTGCTCATGCTGAGCTCTGCAAGCCAGGTAAGTTTTGGAGCTGCTGCTTCCCACTCTTCCTCGGGGAAATTTAGCTATGAGCTTATGCCTACAGAGCTCTCAGCTTCTTATGTTTTTTATTTTAGCTGGTTGCATCCAGTTTGAATATGGTAACTGAGCATTCACTTCCTTGCTGAGTTTTCAAATTAAGTACGGAAGTTGATCTTACATATTTTAAGGAGGTCATGGTAAACCTGACTGAAAATCTATAGGGCTGATGCATTTATTCATGCTAGTAGCTTCTGGTTCTCCTAACCAGGTAATCTGTTAGGGCAAATTTAGAAACTGTGATCTGTAAAATAATTAGAGAAGTAGATGATTTAAAATCCTATCTTGGTGACTATCAATATATGTTTGCCTTTCTTCTCTTTGTGTCAGATGCACAGAATGCTTTCAAAGTACGCCTTAGTATCAAAACAGCTTTGGGAGATAATGCAGTAAGTAAAGTATCTTCACATATTCTTCCTAACTAAACATCTGCCAAAAAAAAACTAATACACACTGTAAAATTTCTGAAGGCAGCTCAAGCAATTTGTTCTGAAGTGTTAATTGTAATAACTTGTTCACATCATGGCATTTGGCTAGCCCACTCCTTAAAATGACATCCTGTAAGTGAAGTGTAAAGCTTCACTTTTCATAAAGATGATTTTCTGTCAATGTATTTTTTCCTTTTTCTATTCCTTTTTTTTCATTTTCTGTGTTTCTATTCTTTTGTTGTTGTTGTTGTTTTGTTTTCTATTTTCTTTTTTTTTCTTTCTCCTTTTCTTGAAAAAAAAAAGCCAAACAGTAGAGATGTTGCACTTCATGCATGAGAGATGCTGCATAAATCTAAGTCTGTATTTTGGGAAAAACATATCTTCTTGAGAGTGCTAATTGTAAAGTCAAGCATGTCAGGGATGATAAGCAGGAAACGATTGTTAGATCTTTATGAAATGGGATTTTATGTCAGACTCTCAGACAAGCATGATCTGTAGAGATCATTCATGCATATCTCATCAGTTCTCTACTAATGTAGGCTTTGGATAGTGCCCTTTCTTCCCTGTCTGTGGTGCACATGTTAGTCTCATGAGGACTGAAATGCTTTGGCTTAATTCAAGTCCTTGGACTTAATGTACGAGTGCTGGTGTGAGCAATAATGGTCTGTAATATGCAAGAGTTTGGGAAATTAGATGACCAAATGGTCCTTCCTGATCTAAAAAACTATGAGATATGGCCGAAGGCAATATTCATTTTCAGTTTTGAATGCTTACAGAAAATCTGCAGTGCTACAGGGCTCTCAATAAAATTAGATATCAAATGTCTTGGACAGTCATCTCCACTGGAAGATGTCTGATTGTTAGAAGCCCTGGGAAACAAAGCACCATAAATTACGTGCTAGAAGAGACTGGAGGTATGAGAATCTCCCTGTGACCTTAGAAGCCATTCTGAAACTACCCTGGACTATTAGGTAACTTTAACAGTAGCAGGGACCAGTTCCACTGGGAACTTCATAAGCCAGATACATTTAGAAGAAATGTTCAAGATAAATGCTAAAGTATTTGTCTGTGGAAATTGGTATTGAAGTCAATCCTCTTGGGTGAGAGACTAATTAAACAGTTGTGCAAACCTAGATTGTTTTAAAAATTAGTGAAATACTGCAATCTTTTTGCTGAAAATATGGCAAAATCCTTATTGAAATACCTCGTGATAATAACTACAAATATTTTGATTTAATCTTGGTTCAAAACATTAGGCTCAAAACAAAGAATAAAAACTGCAGCTCCCAGCAGTGCTCTTTTTCAGTGTTTTTTAGTTCTGAAATTATAGTAAAATAAGGGTTATTTGTCTGATCATTTGTAACTTTTCTATTTTTCATCCCCAAAAAGGTATAATACAAGCCATCTTAAAATTTTTATATTACATTTTATATTTTTATATTACAAGAAAGAAAAAAAAAAAGTGAGGAGCCTTTTTTTTTTTTTTTTTGGTAAATAGATAGTAATTTATTTCATACAGTAAAGTGTATTTAAGACCAAAGAATGGTACAATCTAAACCAGTATTTTAGAACAATATGCCATACAAAATAATCCACAGATAATGAACAATCTGTTAACTGCACAACTAATATTTCCTTTTCATAGCCATGGTAGTCTTCTCTGCAAATGACTGAAACTGAAAACTGAAACTACTGTCAAACTGAAATTCATTTTGGCTTAATAATTTGTTAAACTTTGCTTTTTTATTGATTTTTGTTTTTAATTTTAGCAAAGAAAAGGTTAATACTGTCATAGTATCACTATAGTACACAATCAGTTTGGAATATCTTGGTATGCTGCTTTGCTATTTAATTCTGTTTCATTCACTTTCAAGTCACTTCAAGCTAGATGGTTGCAGAAGACTGTGATACCATCCATGGGCATGTTGCTGTAGGATTGGAAGGATAACTCCTACATACATTCAGGAGTATAGGAAATAGGTTAGTATAGTTTTCCACGTGATTTAGTGCATACTTTGAGTGATACTAATAAGGACAGACAGCATTTTTTCATCTGTTCACAAGGTAGGCTGCACTTTTAGGCAGAGAATACTGTTTTAGTGTACTGATGTTGTTATCATGGTGGCATAGAAATAGCAGCTAAGATATAGCAAGTATCTAGCTGTTTTCATGTTACTTGAAAATAATGTCAGAGGCAGAGACACTGTTAGCTAGCTAGTGGGAGGAAACCTAAACAGAAGGAAGGTGATTTACGGACAGAGTCTCTCTGATTACAGTGTTAACTTTATGAGTGCCTTCTGGAGTCACTGGTTGCTTCCTAGTCACGGAGTTAGAAAAGCTATAGAGAGTTAGCTCAAAAGGGCCAGAGTCAACCAGAGTGAGCAGGTGTGATGTCCACAGGAAGAGACCTTCAGCTGTCCCTAGTCCTCTGCTGCTCAAGGCCAAATCACCACTGCATATGGATCAGGTTGCCCAGGGGCAAGTTTATAAGATTATAATTTTGTTCTACTAACATACATTTTATTTTTCTGAGAGAACTACTATAGCATTTTACAATCTACACCACTCATCATCTTTTTTTTTTTTTTTTTCTTTTTCTTTTCCCATTGGCTCAACAACCTCTTCTTTCACAGCAAGCAATAGACTGGCAGACTGGCTTTGAGAGTCAGCTGTGTCTGTACTGTTTATTACCTTAAAGGCATTCTTGCCACCCTCATCCTCCTAATTATGTTGCCTTCTCACCACACATATTCCTGCAAGCAGTCATGTTCAGAGGGTCTTGTTAACATGGAGCCCACAGCCATCTCCATCTCCTCTTCCTCCTGTCTCATCCCTGTTTTCCTAGGGATTCTCAGCTTTCTGCCCAGAAGGCATCCTGCAGCTCCCTCTCCTCACTAGAGCAGACCCCTGAGTGCCACTTGGTTTTCTCTGCCGGTCTCCTCTCCCATTTCTCGCAGTTTATTCTGTCTGTTTTATAGTGCTTACTCTTTGAGCTGGTACCCTTTTTGTTACTTTGTCTTAAAGAAGCTCTATGCTTCATCATTAGTATTATTTTTTCATCATGAAAACCAAGTGCTTCATTCATAACAATGCATTTTGCATATATACATGTAGTGCACTAAACATAAACATGTCAAGTACATATAATATGTACTACAGGTATTGCATTTGTGTCCATGTAAGCATGAAATTGAGTTTCATCATTATCCATTATCCATCTGAGGGAATTATCTCTACAGCTGGTTTAATCCACTGGATAACAAATGATCTTATTCCGTCCTTTTGGACCTGCTCTCAAGGACTAGAGATGGCACGCAGGGATTCAGTCAATAGTGCCACACACGAAAAAGAGGATGATTTGCCTTTTTACTGCTGCAAATTGTGCTGTGTGGTTTAAATACAGATGTCTTTAAAATTATGGTAAATAGTTTTACGGCTCTCATCTATATTCCTTCCTCTACTACATTGTCTCTTCTTCCTTTAATACTATTGCTGACATTACTGTTACATTTCCATCAGTGCAGTGGGCTCAAAATACGGGCTTTTAAATACTTTTATGCAAACAGTTCCTGGTTTGTTTTCGCTTTAAGTTCCCCGATTGGCATGCATTATCACAGTGTGTTTACACCTCCCTTCATTCACAAAGCAGGAGCGGTGAGTCAGAAACCTGATTCTCAGCGCTGCATCTGGCTTTTAATGCTGCTCAAGCTGTCTGTTGCTCAGCTTTGTTGTCCCTGGCCAACCGTATCTCAGCCCATTTCACCACTCGTCATTCATTTAGGGGTGATAAATATGATCAGTATGACTTTTTGCCCTTTATCTGTCTGCCTCCTTCCCTATGCAGGCTCCCAGTCCACAGTATGTCAGAGCAAAATGAGGGATGGTGTCTGGAAGGTGGATTCCTCCTTTTTACAGAGAGGTTGCAGCTGCATGCATCCAAAATCAGAATTTAAAAAACAGGATTAAGATTTGGCATTTTCAGTGGTATTTTGTCTACTGATTTTTGATGTGTATTGATGGGTTTTGAGTGTGTTATAAGGGCCCATGAAAAAGTAGGTCCAGGTTGTCAGCAGGGTTAAGTATCCACTCCACTGGTTTTCTGTTTTGGATGATTACAGGGAGGATTTTTTTTTTTAATGCTGAAAGTTAAAGATTAGATTTGTGTTCTGACTGACTGATGAAAGCTGCCTCTAACCTCCACTAATATCATTCCAAGAAACTATTAATCTTTATAATCTGCTGAAAGGGGAAATTCAATCAGTATGCCTCAGTCACGTCTTTTGTTATAAAAATGTAATAGGTGCAGTTCTTGCTGGTCATTAGAATTGCATGTGGGAATGAAAGCCCAGGGGAACCTAGGGAAGCTTTCTCAGAAACCTGAAATTATGGAAGTATGATTTTTCATCAAGACAACAGAGAAAAGTTTTTGGAGCCCATTTTTACTTTTTATTGAAATAGTAAAGATACTGTTTTCTTTCTTTTATCTCAAATGTGAGGTAGTATTTTTCCTTGTAGCTGAGTCTATCTAAGGGTTGTAGGTGAGCCTATCTTCATGTTGTAAGAACAGCGTGCAGCAATAAGGCCACAATCTCTCTCTCTTTTTTTTTTTTTTTTTCCTGGTGTCCTGGCATCCAGCTCCCACAGACTACCTTCAACATTAGCTTTTTTATTTTCTGGCAGAACCACCTGGTCTTTAAGAGTGAATGTAAACCTCCTTAACGTGGCTGATCCAACAACAAAAGAGTCAAGGCAATTGGTGCAGCTGTGTTGGGAGAATTCGGGTAATATGCCTGGTCTTTTATATGAGCTGCTTTACATTTCCAGTTTGGCCAGTTTCCAGAAACATTCCATTCAGTCAGTTTTTGGAAAAGTTCATTTCACTCTGTATTGCATTTCACAGTAGCCATTAGAAGTCATCTTTGCACAGTAAATAAGAGACAGGAATTTATTTTCATAGCACAACCAGTGAATTTATTCATTTTCTTGATCAGTATAGCATTCCAAGTTCAGTGACTCTTTTTCCCCACTGTACCTCAAGCACTGAAGCTGAACCTGATGATTTTCCATCTTCCTTTACAGTATGCCTGGGATACAAATGAAGAGTACCTCTTCAAAGCAATGGTGGCTTTTACTATGAGAAGATATTCCAGCAAGACTACAACTCAGTAAGCATCTACTCTGATTTGCCTTATACCTATTAACCGTGCTGCACCTAGTGAGCCATTCTCTGCTGTACTGAGGTGTAGAAATCATTATATACAGCCTCCAAAAGCAGACTGTTCCAGTGTATTCTTTTGACACCCAGATACATGTTAAATGTCACTCTCTCTGTCTTAAGCAGCGTGCAGCCTTTGGAGCAGTGTCCCCACTGATGTGAAGTGGCACAGCCGTCGCTCTCAGTGGGGCTGTGCCAATTTTCTCTAGCAGAATCTGGCAGTAAGACATGATGCCTTCTGGAGGCCGTACTGGGAAGAGGTGAAGGGGCCCGTCGGCAAGGTCAAGAAATGCAGTGTGGATCCTTGAATAAGCAGCTTTGGTGCACATTTACTCAGCATGTAGCTTCAGCTGAAGATGAGCTGAGCCAGAGAACTGGAAGGTGGATTGCTGTGCTGGTGCTCTCTCCCTAATATTACAGCTGCTGAATTACCTAGCATCAAGAAGTTTCAGATGTTGCTGTTCAGACATAAATCAGCCATTAATTGGTTTTGGGATTAAATCTACCCTAAGGCATTGAATATTCTTCTCAGGCTTCTGATCATTGCTACTTATGAAATTAGATGCCAGATCAGACAGACCATTTAGCAGGCTGTAACTTCAGTATGTTCTTCCCTTCCTTAAACAAGAAACCTTGTGAGTGTATTTCTATAGGCCTTTTTTTTTTTTTCATTGTTTTTCAATCTTAAAGGAAAGATTTATTGCTCTGGTACGCTAATGAGCATAAGGTTTTCAATTTACTTTCCAAAAAAAAACCTGCTTTAGGCCATCATTGCATCAGAGGAAGCATAGTGCACATTTGCAAAGACATTAGTTATCTTTAGTCATATGATGACTATTGTGGCTGATGCACTTTCTCGTAAATAGAAGATGCGCTCCCCCTCTACGTCACAGGATTGCTTGGTTCCTTATTGTTTTATTCGTGTTCCTCAGAAGGTGCCTTATTTCATCAAAGGAGCCATTACACCGAGCTTAACAAAAACAGTCAAGTATGTTCCCACTGCACACAATGAAAATGACACTTATAAAAAATGAATTTAAGATTCAAGCTAATTAAAGGTGATTATGCAGGGCTTTTTCTCAGGTTTTCAAAGAAGGAGAATTTTAATTCAGTCTCTGACCCATAAGGATTTGCTTCCGTATATTTATTTTAGTCCCAGGTCCCCTTTTTAAATTATTATTCTCTTCCTTCAAATCCATGGTGCTTTCACATGGCAAAAAGCCTGTGTCAGACACCAGTGAGCTTTATTCTCTTCAAGTACCATGGCTGTCTGCAGACTCAACTAATATTAGAAAGTTTGGTATAGGAATGGGAAAAATTAAAGCCAGTATGAAAGGAGATAAAAATTTAATGGAAGCTGTATTTATGTACTCTGGAAAACCACAGCATTTGTACTCACTTAGCTCAATTTCCTACCAAGACAGTTTCTCCTATGGGCAAATATGATAATGGCAGTTACTCCAGTTTGGAGGTGGGCTTGCACATGTCAACAATTTCCTGCTACTAAGTTTGTCAGAGGAGAAGTCAGTACAATATTTGCAAACAGCTAGGTGTGGACATCTTTTCCTGTTTCTAAGACAGTATAGGACTTCCTCGTGAGTATAACTTGCTGGGGCAGAGGCAAGGACCCCACATAGTTACAAGTTAGGTAAGTGCCAGGCTGTACCCAACCTCGATCCCAAAGAGTCTCACTGAGTTTCAGACTGAGTGAAATCTTATACCTTTTGTCACAAAGCAGTTTTTTCTGCTACTTTGCAGGTGAGGTAGAATTTTTAATCTTCTGAGAAAACCTGTGGCAAATAAATTGCATTACACTGTGGGCACATTTACAGGTAAATGCCAGCAGATTTTCATCATGAGATGTAAAAGATGATAAATTATTCTGTGATAAAAGAAGAAACAAGTTGCAAATGACTGCATTCTGGTAGCATCTAAATTTACCCAAATTTTGCATCTAGTCAGTTAAACATTTTTGACAAAAGAAAAATTTATGAAAAATCCACTGCTGTTTTACAACCAAACACTGTTTCTGACAGAGTATAATTTATGCATGGGGACGTAACCAGAATGTGACAAACTTCCCCTTTAACATCCCATTAATTTCTAAGCCACGACACTGCAGCAGCAGCCACAACTGACTCCCACATGAGACTGAACATCATTAACTTCAGCAAGCTGGATCAGGCCCCATATGATTTTCTGGTGGATCAGCATAACCATTGTTGCAGCCTGCCCATCATTTCTGAGATTCAAAGTAATCTTTTGTTAGGCTCTGAAGCTGGATTAAAGCCAGCCTGTGATGGCAAGCATTTGAATGTGCTGCTGGAAAGAGCAGCTGGTGCTGGTGCTGCCCTTGTGTAACCACCAAGTGATCCCACTCAGAGTGGACAGGATGGCACATTGTATCTCAGTTTCTCTAAAGTTAATTTCTAAACTAAAATTTAATAAGTCATGGAGCTGTGTTTAATGTTTGAAAGGCTTGACAAATTGTCGAGGTTGTGTGAAACAGGAAAAAAACACAATCCATCAAATTACTTGGTAATTATTAATACAGATAAAACAGAGGTTTAATGTTCAGTGGAGAAATACATGTAGTTTATGTCTTGCTCTCTGTATAGCTTTTTGATTAATTCTCAATATATACATTCATGAATTACATAAGCAAACCTTTGATATGCCAGTTTTAGAAGATGATTGTCCGCAGCCTGTGTTAGCAATCCTGGTTTCCCTAATCTGTCACTCATTTGAAATAATATGCATTTCTTTTGGGCCTGACGCTGATTAATCTTTAGAGTAGAAAGAACGTGATTACATTTACCTATGTTCAAATGAAAGGATCTACTTTTGGTACATCTTCCCCCAGTTTCTATGTAAGGAAGGTGCAGTTTTCCTATCGGAATAACCAGAAAAAGTTCATCAACATTATCTATCCTCCTAGGACAGGCATTTTTGATACTAAAATAAATAAATAAATAAATATTCTGACCACTTAGAACAACAAAATAAACTTGTAGAGATAGCCAGAGATAGACACTTGGGACTCAGGGCCCATGCTTCTCCCACTAGTTTACAGCCACCATGGGCACCCAGCACCCACAGAGTCCCTGATGGATCTTCTTATCCCTAAATAATCCTCTAAATCTCCATAAGGAGATTCAAACACTTCAGCATGCTGCAAATCAAACTTATGTGCAAACAGCACCGGAAGAAAAAAAAAGAAAGGGGGCATACCTGCTGCAAGTCACATTGGTCACACTGGTGCTTGTTGAACTAGTCCATTTTGGTGTTTATGCAATCCTCTTTGACCTTCTCGTGAACAGTGTTATTCTTTTTGGAGCCCAAAAGGATTTGCATCATGCAGATTCTGCTGATGAAAAGCAGCAGTGAAGCTGGATTTTAGATGCTGATAATCAGGAGAGGATTTTAGACACAACAGGGGGCAATAAGGAGGCAAAATTTCCGTAACTTAGCATGAGTCTTGCTGCCCAACTGATTCACTGCTGTTCCATCCAGAGATGGAGAAACTGCCCCCAACAATGTCTGACTGCCCTAACTTGTGCTGAGAGCCTTGGCAATGTAGGGAAGCCCCCGGGATGAAGAGTCCCTTTGAGTCTCTGAGGCTGTAGAGAACGCCAGGGTGTTCTGCCAGTCTTTACCCACCAAATGTGTCTTTCTGTTGGAGGAATGAGCTTTGCTCACTCACCACATTTTGAGAATATTTGTAGAGCACTATGAACTCAGATTTTCTACCCAGACCAGTTTCTGAGTGCACCACAGAAATTCCTTCTTTACGAACTGCAGCAGCGTGAAGATTTAGGTCCTACTGTCATAAATTCTCCTGATGGAAAACTTCCTCCACAGAAACATTTTTAGATATTCTGTGAAGTCAGCAAGAGTTTGTCATCCACCAGCCAAAAGTAGACACTTTTTCTTCCCCTCCTGTAAATTTTGTGCTTTGCTTTTATTTTGAGTGGAATAAATCTACTTTCATCTTCTGACTGTTGCCAGCAAACTGATGTGAACATCTTTTAAAATCCCAGAGGATGGTTTTCCTCTTTTATCCAAGAAAATTCTCTGTATTTGCAAAATTGACATTGTTCCTGAGAGGTAAAAGTGGGTATTTCAGTTCTGCAAAATCATTGCTTTCCATTTTATTGCATGTCTCTGTGGAATATATACCTTCTCTGTAAAATTAAAGGCTGCCCTACCCAAACACTCGGGCACCTGAACAAAAAAAAAGCACCTACCACCCAAAAAAGCTTTTAGTAAGAAGTATTTCTACAAAATATCCAAAGTGAACTGTTGTGAACAAGCCAATGCCTGTCCTGCCTTAACAGCTATCTCATTTTTTTTCTTTTTTTTCTATTTTTTCCCCCTTTTTTTTCCTTCTTCTGTCTGGAGACTATGCACCTAAGGGCAGCATTTGTTACCTTACGTTCTTTCCTACTTTGTGCTTTCTGCTCCTCAGACCATTGCTGAAGTCTTCTTAGCAGTCATTTAATTAAGTTTGTAATTAGCCAGAAGATGGCACTACAAAACAGAGCTCTGTGGCAGGTCATTGCTTCCAGTGGGAGATTTGTCACCCTGGGAAATTGCAGAAACTGGAAAGGAAATGTTAAAATTTGCATTTTGATGATGGACAGTCCAAACCTTGAATCCAGTGATAATAATGGGCATCAACGTAGTTAATTAAGAGAGGAGCTGCATTCTTCTTTGCTGGCTCACAGCAGGGTCTCCTCTGTAACAGCAGATAGTAGTTGAACTCCAGTTGTCCCAAGTGGGGTCCAACAAAACAGGGACAGGGCAGCTTTGTTATGCTTGTGGCCAGGCAGACCTTATGCAAAGGTGAACCAAGGCTGGGCTGCTCCCTGGCAATAGAAATAGTCCTAACTCTTGCTCGTGGGCTTTTGGAATATCTGCTCACTGCTTGGGCATGACCAGGAAATCTGAATCCTGAGCCAAAGGGTTATTTATTAATGGTACAGAATGTTTTGTTGTTGTTTTCTATTTTTCTTTCTCTAGCTCTCTGTCTTTCAAGTTTTTGGATGTCCTTTTATGATACATATCATATTCCTTGCCATGCTGTAATAAATGCTACATTTACAGCAATTTCTGTATATCACATGTGTGTTTGGCTGGTTTCTCAGCTATATGAATAAAAAATAGGAACAGACCAAAGAACATGAAGGCACCATCTATTCTCAGTCACTTTGTTATACATGTATTAGCCTTTAATTCTTTATTTTTAACACTCATGGTGATATCATTCTGCAAGGTATTTCTAATTATAGTTCATTTAATACACTTACTAGTATCAGTGGTAGATTACAAGTTTATAAGATTTTGAAAAAAAGCATTTTAAAGACATGTCACCCACTTTTTACATCGTATGCAATGAGAAGCTGCATGCCTATGGCCTTCCACTGTTAACTTCACATAAAACCAAGCAATCTTCCTTTGAAACAGATGAAGTAAATATGCCATAGCACATCCTAGAGGGCATAGATCAGTGCCAGTATGATGTTTATTTTCAGTCTTTTGCCTCCACTCTGTGCTTGACAGTGCAGAAAGATGTTAAAGACACCATTTTTTTTGCTCTTCCTTCTGTGTTGACCTCCTCTTCTCCCTCCTGAAAGTATACCCTGTAGAAGGACTGCACACACTTGAAGATTGTATGGGGAATCACCACATCTGGCTCCTGTAGCATTGGTTGTCAAAAATAAAATTCTTATTTCATCAATGTGTTTATCTTATTATATGGCTTTGCTTTTTTTGTTTTTCAAAGCCCAGATGATTAAGATACAGAAATTTATTTTTCTGGGTTGTTACACTAAATGTATGTTCAAGTTCAGACAAGTTTGTAGTAGATTCAGAAATTCACTTGTAGGCTCAACTTTGGTCTCAATAAGCTTACATATTTTCAATCAGATTGGGAAATGGGAAATGCCATGGGTGGTGTTTCTTCCTTGGGCATTAACCATTACATTTTTTAGAAGATTATTCCCCCTTAGGTGAAAGCAGTATTTTAGGAAAATCTGAAATATTTCAATAATTACTCCCGTGCTTCTTTAATTTATTATTATTATATTTTTTTTTAACCGTCTGTAGAATTTCCAATGTGCTGCTCTGCAATGTGACGGATCGGGTGTCATTTTGGTTTGTGGTCACGGATTCTACCAAAAATACAACAACTGTTCCAGGAAGCGAGGTAGAGGCAGCCATCAGGTACAGTCACTGCTTCCGCAGCCTCTCCTTTCTTGCTGACTGAGGATGCTTTCTCTCCTGGGGCCATCAATAAGCACTCTGCCTCTTTAAGGACGAACTAATTGAAGTAGTTAAAACACCAAAGGGTCAGTACTCTTTCAGGCATGTAAGATTAGCAGGGTTTTTAACAGGCACACAGAATTCAAAGCATGTGAACCTTGGGATTATAACTGTGGAAGGAGCCTCTCTTAATGCTGGGGCTTTGGATGAAAGCTAGACCCCTTCCCAGAGCCCAAGCTGTAATTTGGTATCCTGTGCATGGCAGAAGCACTGCTGGCATCTGGCTGCTACATTTCCCAGTGAGAGAGCCTTCTTCCTCAGGTGACAGGATTCCAGCCTTTTTTTTTGGGGGGGAGGTTATATCATTTCATTCTCATTGCATGTTATATGACCATCTGCATGCACCAGGACTAGTAACCACGGGCTTCCTTTAGGTTCTCATCAAGTACAATTTTTCAGGCTTCCTGTAGAAGTCAATGTTCACATGAGAAGAGCTCATGTGAGGTATTCATGAGAACAGCTGGCTGTGTCCCAGCTTGGTTTAAATAACCTTGTACTCCTATTATTCTCATTCCAGCTCTTTTTGGAATGCTAGTTGCTACAGTAGTTGAGCATTACTTGTACAAAGTACCGTGTGGTACAAATCAGTTCACTTTCTACTCAATATCACATTCCGTAGCCAATAAAAGCAAGAGTGTGGAGTTGAAGAGCGAAAAACCTGACTTTGATGGTCTATCAAAGCTACAAAAGGGGTTTGTGGGGATGACTCCCACAGGCAGCATAACTCACATATCTTTCTCAAGCACTGAGTGGAAAACAGACCTCTTTGTTTTTAGACATTCTGTACTTTGTCTTGAAAATTCACGTTATCTCTGTGGAGGTGTAATGCCTAATTCCTGATGAATGAGCATGCGTTCTTTTGGAAAGATTAACTTTTAAGCTTATGAGTAGATTAAACTGTTTCCTGCAGAGGCACCAAACAATAGTTTCATAGCATTAGTAGAGGAAGCAGATTATTTATTCACTGAAGCTCTCTAAGAGTGCTGGAATGCAGATTTATTTTTTTTCCTTTTCCATTTCTGTTATTCTTTGAATCATTCAGTAGCATAAGCTGATTTACTTAAGTCTTTTATATGCCCCCTTGGAAGGAGAAACTGGATACTACTATAGCATGTTTGTTTTTTTAACTGTTGTGTCTCACCCAAAAAAAGAATATGCTATTTTTAAAAAGTTGTAATTCCTACCTAACACAGAAACAAGAATTAAAATGTTCTATAAAGCTACATATTTGAAAATTCAATTGCTTCTGACTGCAGGCTTCCATACTAAACTATTATTCTAATTCTTTGTATAGTACAGCATCATGTACGAATGCTAACGAGGACCAGGATTTTATTGTAGGAGGTTCTCCAGAAACTAAGAACAAAGAGGAAGGCAAACCTTCTCAAAGCTCTGTATGGTTCCCAAGATCTTGCATAAATATACATGGATATATTTCTGCCTATACAAACACAATAAGCACCTGTAGTTACCTGCACATCTTTCAGCACAGAAGTCTGTAACTCCAGCCATTAGAGAAGGGTGAACAACGCTTACTTCAGCTGCTCACAAAGAACCATTTATATCAATAAGGGTGAAAATCTCTTTAAATCACAGGCAGCTTACCATATAATGAGTCTTACAATATGCCATGGCTTTCAGTCCTCTCCGGGAATGCTAGCTTTCCGTTAAGGGTAAGAATTTCCTGCTTGAGAGAGTCAACGTGATGATTTCCAAGAAGAGTAATTTTAAAAATTTTACCTTTGTTTACCATATATCTTATGGGAAATATTTCTTAAGAAATACTTGTTTTATGGTAAATTAATTTAATTGTATACAAGAAAGAGATGATGTGAATCATACAACTGCAATCAAAAATCTCCGAACACCAATATGTGTAATAAATTTTGTCAAAATTTTCAAATGTCTTGCAAAAGCTAATGAAAAATACTGCTAAATCCTTTTGAGACCACTTAGATTCAGATCCAGAAATTACTGCCAATGCTCAAAAGTAATGAATATGAGTGAAGATATCCATTCAAGGGTAGTAGTTGTACTACTAATTTGAAAAAGTGTATTTCTCAGACTTACTGTTTCTCATAAAAGAAAACATCTGCAAAGTGCAAATCCATATACTACATCCTACAGGGAAGAAAGGTATATTGGCAATGGGGATGGATTCTTCTGGATCAAATAATAACCAGTGCCTCATGGATCTAAGAAAATCTACAGCAGCAAGAGTAGATGTACATGCCTATAACAGGCAGGACAGTTCAGTTTGTGGAACCAAGGGGCACTGATAAGGAAATCCTCTGAGCATTGCAGAGTGGCTCCACCAGTCCCACACTATCCTTGAATGTCTCATAAACAAGACAACAGAGCCACCATTTTAGATTGCTGTCTTCAGCATGTGGTCCAAACCACAAACAACTAATAATACTGTACTTCAAGTCTCATCTGTATTTTCCAATATTTCAGATAAATGAATAAGGAAGTCTGGTATTCAAAATCCCATAAGCGTGTGGGTATCTATGGATTACTGACAGGATCTATGCTAAAGTGAAGGTCTGTGTAATCCTACCAACATCATGCTGGATCAAATTCAACCCCGACAGACTTGCAGCACACACGTGAAAATATTTTTTTCTTCTATCTTTTTTTTTTATTATTATTTATAAAATACCTTTTTAAAGAGCTGTGATGCTTTTTGTTTTTGTGAAGGATGAACCGGAACAGAATCAACAATGCCTTCCTACTGAGTGACAAAACACTGCAGTTCCTGAAGATACCCTCCACTTTGGCACCTCCTGTTGAGCCCTCCACACCTGTCTGGCTTATTGTATTTGGTGTTGTTCTTTGTCTCATTGTGGCCGGAATTGTTTTCCTCGTTGTTGCAGGGATTCAGCAGCGCAAGAAGTAAGCAGCTTAGCTTTTCTTCTAACTACATACGGGCAAATTAAGTTAGCTGGGTTGGTTGTGCTTTTCAAGTCTGCCTCAGAGAAACTGTAGCTGTGTCCTTGCTCCATCCATAGGTAAAGGTAGCCTTTGTATCCTTTTCTGAAGGTAGGGTTTAAATTTTTTTAACTGTGAACTAAATGCCTTAGTAATGCTGGGGTACTGGAAACAGGGAGGATAACAACCTGATCCTGGAGGTCATCTAAGTAAAGACAATAGCTTTACACAGACTTTTGTTGTCATTTTTCTCAAGATTTAGCGTGCTGTAGGTGAATCTCTTCTCACAGAGTAGCCAAATAGCTACCAAGGGACAGAAGCCTGCCAGTGACTGTGCCCCCTCCAAGGCCACAGTGTCACAAACTGACAAGGCTAGAAAAAGTGCTGCTGCAATTTGAGAAGCCTAAGTAGAGGACACAGTAATGGTTAAGGTATGGCTGAAGAAGGCCTGCCCAATGAGATGGTGCCTCATCTCACCTTCTGTTCACATCCTGATGAGTCTGAGCAACCTAGCCCTTCACAGGTTCATGACCAGATCTCACCAGCCTAGGTGTCTGCTGTTTGTTGGCAGGGTAAGAGAGAGAGGTGCTCCCTTTGTCACTCATTTTCTGCCCTGTGGCAGCAGTGGTGAAACAGAGAAGGTTATTCATGCTGTCCTAGTGTGAGCAGGTAGAAGTGGGTCAGAGATTTGTGGAGGTTTTGATCCCACCGTCACTGTTGGTTCCGAGATGGGCATGAGGAATGGAAATTTCTCATCTGAGCTGAGATCCTGCCATGGAAGTAACAAATAGTTGAACTTCTACCATGACTTAGGCTGCCTTGAAGGTTAGGGTAATGCAAAGTTCTGACATCAGCAAGAAAATCATATATCCCTAGATATATCAGGACAACGGATTCACATGTGAAAAGCAGTATGTTGCAGAGATTTTTCCTTTCTGCCTCCTCATCACCTCAAAAAGCAATGTTAAAAGACCTCAGAAGAACAGGACTTTTTGTGAGGGATAAGTGGTTTTAATAGAGAGATGGGTAGCCTGAATCCCTTCAGTTATATTTTGCATTCAGAAAATTTGCATGAATTTGTGACCCCCCTTTCTGTTACCAAAAGCAAAATTCAACAAACAGTAGATGAGATATGCTGCTGGGGAAAGAGTTAGGGCAGGCACTTGAGATCATGTATAGTTTAAACCTTGTCACAACCTTCCATAACCTTCGGGTTATTTTATCCCCTGAACCTAGGCAACCTCATCTGTAAAACTGGAGCACTGTTGGTTCCTGAAGCCCATATTTACCCTCAGTGTATCTTTGTAGTATCATGGCTCTGTGAGTCTATATAACACCTAGCTCAAAGGGGGTCACTAAACATTTCAGATGAGTGTAACATAAATAAATTATGCTAAATAGCCATGATTTTTCTAGCTAAAATAATCCTTTTTACTTTATATCAGACTGAAAGACAACATTTTCCCATCCTGTTTACAGAAAAGCTCAGCTGAGCATGAACAGTTCTATTAGGCACCTTTTCACTCTCTCCTCTGTTCCCCTACCTTGTCTTTACGCATAGACTTTCCTGAGAGCAGAGTTATCCATGGTTGAATTATAACCCTCCTTTCAACTCAATGGCATCTGCAGGCAGAGCTGAAGGAATGAGAGGGTAAAACAAATGTATATTTTTTCTGTCTACTGTTGGAAAGACTGGAGAGGTAAAATGGATGGTCTGAGCTATTTGGCTTCTTGATAGAAGAGCCAGACATTAGAGAAGTGAATTTCAAAAGTGCTCATCTCTTCTTCAGGCACTGAAATATGTGATAAGTCGTGAAAAGACTTCAGAACAGCCAGTAATGAGTTTTCCTGGAAACCTGACCAGAGCTGACACAGTGACACAGCTTACTAGGCAACACAGCTATGTTGCCTAGTAAGCTGTGTTGGAAATCTGGCCCCAAGGACAGTGTTGACTTCTCATAAACCTGGCATTTTGTCTTTACTGGCCTTTAAAGTACCTTAATTCAAATAAGCACAAAAGGGAGTGCTTCAGCCTGCTCACACACAGGGTATCAAGGAAGCACATGATTGGCCTCTAATGGAGCTTCCTTAATGAGTTAGACTCACGTGTCATTTCTTGAACTGGAAGATTTTCTTAATTAGGTTTTCACTGTGCATCACTGCCAACATGTAAAAATCCAGGCCACAGCTGCCTGTAGTTTGCAGTCATTAGCAGAGCACCATGTGTCTGTAGCTACTGACTTTACAGTGAACTGGATCAGACACATTATCTCCCAACTTTATGTTTGTTCTCCTGTCATCACAGCAGTATGACACCTCCCTCTCTACTAACAGATTTGGTGCCTACCCAGGGAAGGACCCTACTTTGGGTCAGCCCAAAAGTGGTCAGGCAGTTGGACTTGATGGTCTTTGTAGGTCTCGCCTCGCCTCGCCTCGCCTCGCCTCGCCTCGCCTCGCCTCCCCTCGCCTCCCCTCGCCTCCCCTCCCCTCCCCTCCCCTCCCCTCCCCTCCCCTCCCCTCCCCTCCCCTCCCCTCCCCTTCCCTTCCCTTCCCTTCCCTTCCCTTCCCTTCCCTTCCCTTCCCTTCCCTTCCCTTCCCTTCCCTTCCCTTCCCTTCCCTTCCCTTCCCTTCCCTTCCCTTCCCTTCCCTTCCCTTCCCTTCCCTTCCCTTCCCTTCCCTTCCCTTCCCTTCCCTTTTTTCTGTTCTGTTCTGTTCTTTACTGTGTATGATGTGTTAGCCTGATGGACAGCCCTGCTTCCAAAATCCCATCTTCAGCAAAGACCAAAAACATTTGTCTTGGGAAGAGTAAGGACAGAGTGAGCACACAAATGCTTCCCTCTGTTACTCACCCAGCACCTATTTTGCAGCTGGTGGCCTTCCTGAGATGGATTTGGTCTTCATGTTCTGAGTAACCCACGATGTTTTATCTTCTCTTGACTTGCTGAGTCCCTCCTTGGACTAAGAAATTCTTAGCTTCTCTGAATTCCTATGGTAACAAGTTACACTCCTATTCTATTCCTCCCTTTTCTTTTGAATGCACACCTTAGTAACCATCTTTCTTTATGTTTGTGCCCACACTTTTTGAATCAAAGAACTCTCATCCCTGTAAGAGCTGATAAGTCAGTCAGAGGTCAGAGGCTTCCAGTACTATCCCCACAGTTATTTTTAGCAAGCCTGTAATGCCAACAATCTCCCAAAGGCCAATAACATTTTATTATTCTTAATATCACTATTATTTGATATTATACTGAGTCAGGCTGCTATGATTGTCCTGAGTCAGATTGTTACAGTATGCATTGTGGGATAGGAAGAAGCGGTGGAGCTGACCTTTGAGTTTCTTATCCTCTGAAACCGCTGATGCTGCAGGCTGTAAAGTACAGCAGGTTTTTCAACTATGAACTAGTGCATCTCAAGGTCAGAATACATCTGGAATTGAAGGAACACTATGACATGTTGACTGATACTTCTCTATTACATCTTTTTTTTTTTTTAAGATAATTTTATTTAACTATTTTAATATGGTTGTCATGAGAACTGTAGCCAGGAAAGTGAAACCCATGAAATTGCTTAGTCTAGAAAACAAAAGTATAAAAAGATACTAGGTTGGAAGAGTGCCTAACTTCTGGAGAAGGTTGTCAAGGAGTCTGAAGACACTCAAGTCTCCACCAGTGGAGGCTTTAGTCAGAAGTCAATTTGTTTCTTACAGTATATTTTAATTTATCCACATCATTGGTTGAAATCTATGACATACAACAGGGCCAGACTAGGTGTGTAGTGTGGTCCTTCCTGACTTCAGGCAAAAAAACAGATTCAGAGTTGGTTTTTATTTCCATTTTTCTCTTACACCAGGTTTTACTTCTGCAACCTCCAGTCATTTCACAGAACCAGTAGCCCAAGTAATACATATAACATATTTACAACACGTTTACCCTAGGTTTTCTGATTCCCAGTCCTGACCTTGAACCACTAAACCAAAGTTTCCAGTCCCAGGAAGGGAAGGCCTCCCCCCTTCAGTGGTGTATTTACAGCAGCAAAGAGGCTGTGCAGGTAGCTGCCTGCTTTTGCACGTAAAGGTGGTTGTGAGCTAATACAGCTAAAGTTGATGTAAGAGCAAATGATGCTGGGGAGCCTCTGCGCCAGACGATGCCTTTCAGTATGTAACCTACAACAACCTTCTAATTAAATGTGCTGTTTTCCGTCTGTGAGAGTTTGGTGGAGTGCTGCAGGTCAATAGAATAAGACAATTTTCTCTTCCTTGTTTTTAGAAAGAATAAAGAGTCAACAGAGAGAGAAAACTTAGAAGACAAAGGCGAAGTAACAATAACAATAGAAAATGGGATTCCTTGTGAAACATTGGATTTAAAAGCAGGCCACATTAATGGAGTCTTTTCAGCAGATGATGAACGGTTCACGTCCTTATGAAATGCTGCCATCGCTATCTGGCGCTCTTTTGAAAGACTCCCGTGCCTACCTTATCTCGTCACTACTCCTGAATGTCAAATATGAAGACAAGAAAAATGTCCTTTCACTTAATTTCCCTCGAGAGAACCTTTTGCTGATAACAGATACACAGGAACCTCCATTACAAAGCTTTTGTTCATGAGCGAAGCAAATGAGAAGACCTCAAATGATATCCATTAATGATTTCTAAAAGATGTGTGGCAGAACAGGGTTGAAATCTGCGTTATGTCAAGTGTTTAATTTTTAATGATTATTTAAGTGTGTCTGTTGGTTGTTTTTCCCTAATGTAAATGTGAAACTACATTATTCTTGGATGTCACAGGGGAGATCATCTATCATTGTCAATCCTTGCTGGGCTTTCTTTTAAGCCATATGCAAAAGTTTCTCTGTAAGCTGACTTCTGTTTGCTCATCTACAGTATGCTTTTGGATTGAATAGTGATCAGTGCATGAAGGTTTTAGTTTACTGGGGAGAAAAAAGTAAGCTTTCACAGCCTCCATAAGAGCAGGTTAGGAAGTGATGGGGTCAACTATAGCATTAGGACTAGCAAGGATCTGGTGGTACTAAACAGGTTTTTCACTTTACAAAGTAACAGATTACATGACCTGGAAATTAAAAGTTGCAAGAGTTTAAAATTTGTTGAACTTAAAAGTTGGAAGAAAGGGGAGATTTTCCAAAGTTGTAGCCTGTGGTTAGTGGCCCGTCTCTCATTAAATTTATGAGGGCATGTTGCAGTTCTTTGAAAATTCTTTATGCTTTTTAATAATAAAAGAAGAGCAAATTTCCCAGGGACATAGTGAACCCAGGGTCAGCTGAACACTTAATGTGGTATCTGGTTACCTTTTGAAAAGGTCCAGCACTTGTAGCACTGGCTACAGGTCTTCTTGCATCCTACCCAGATAAGGACATGTAGGCTGTGTCAGCAGAGAGCATTCGGACCTGGGTTTCCTATGGGTCTGGAAGCTGAGGGCACCAAATACCAGCCATTAAATTGCATTGATGGATTACTTTGACATCAGTCATGCACTCAGAATAGGCTATCTGTGCCCTAAGCCTGTTCCCATTGAAACCGGTAATGAAATTCTTACTGATTTCAGAAGTATTAGGCCTGAGTGAAGGAGAGTTGTCTGTGTGGATAACTGCACACAGAATGGAAGTGTGTTAAGTAAAATACTGTATCTGCAGTCACCAAACAGCTACTCACGCTACTATAGGTAGGATCTGACCATCTAATTTTCAGTGTAAAGTTTGAAGGCAATATTAGAAAGCCCACTTATTTATTCAGGTTATTCTGTGCATCTGGAGCTCCTTCACCCATAGGAACAGGGTAAAACTGGGTAAAAGCTCCTCATAAAGTACCCTCCAGTGTCCTGAAGGGTGAGAAGGTTTTTCATCTCCCACAGTTCAAATTCTTCGGCATTTTGGCTGTATCATCTTTGTTTTTCCATTTGACCTTGCTCTGGCTCTTGGGAATGGGGTGAGCAGAATGGGAGGTATGGGGAGATCAGGGAAACTGTGAGAAGAAGGGAGGAGGCTGAGAGGGTGGAACTCAAAGCTGAGAGAGGGAGGGGGAGAGGAGGGCAAAATGTGAAATAAAACTATGGAGCCCACAGATCAAGTGTCTCACCTGGTCTCCTTTCTGATTGCTGTCTTTTGCGTCCTGATGGAGGGCCCCTCTGGATGAGGACCGTGACTTCTCTGTGCCCCAGAGGGTGTGCCACTCACTCCTCAGTTATTAATGGTAACATCTCGGTGCTTCAAATTACCGTCAACAACATGGAGATGCATTTCTCACAGGAATGCCAAAGGTTAAGCTTACCGGTGTTTGAGATCATTTGGAGGGAAGATACAGAGTACAGTATTATTATTGCTTCCTCAGTCATTGCTCCAAGGTCTTTCACTCAGGCAGAGTTTTATGTAGGTAATTCAGATCACATCATTTCTAAACCTTCGCGCTTTTCACATTCTTTGTATGACAAATAGCTATGCTGCAGCCTGACCACAATGGATGGCTGTAACTGCAGCACCTCTGGAAGAGCCTCTGAAAGATTTCAGTAAGAAGAGCTTAGTGGTGCAAGAGGAACCCCAAGCTACCGTTTAAAAATTACTGTTATCCTGTGCTGTGCTATATGGGACTGGAACAAAATTCACTTGGTATGAAGAAGGGCCCGACTGAAGGTTTGATTCAGCCTGTGGCACTAGCCAGCAATTGGAAAACAGATTGAAAGCCTCTGAACAAAACACCAAGTGGTGTAGGCTGACTCTGGTGGTACACATTTAATCACTGACTTCCTGCTGGCTCACCTCCTAGCACTGTAATTACTTTATAGCAGTTTGGTGTAATTTTCTGCTAATGATGATATGAAATTCAGCTACAGCATACATCTTGCTTGCCTCTGTGCTGACAGAAAATGGCTTGAGAGAAGTAAATGATACATGAACAGACAGGTATCACACAGCCATACTTAGAAGTCAGTGTTGGTATTAACTTTTTAACTGAAATAGCTCCTGCAAATGAGGTTAATCAAGGGCACAGTGCTACAGAAGAAACAAATTTCCTTTCTGGTCTCCCTATGCAGCAGAAACCTATTAGAAAACAAAGAGCACTTTGATTTGGTAAAGCCTGTTCTCCTGAGCCTGCAAATGGTACAAAGACAATTTATATCCATTGAGGATCTGGCCCAGAGGTTTTATGTAACTTTCACTGTTTTTAAGTTTTGCTTTTTTCCCTAAACCACCTGCCATCGAAAGACCTGATAATAAACAGAAAAGTGAGAAACAAGCAACATAGAATACATGGTAAAATACTTCCTAAAAGCAGTGAGTCAGTCTGCTTTCAGTTACATTTGTGCTCAGCCAATGAATTTCCTCAAAGGGACATGGTGTGCCCCAGACAGGATTGTTTTATTTTCAAGAGCTGCATTTGAGAAGAGAGGGAGAGGAAAAAGAAAATTCAGTTAAATAAAGCAGTAAGGGCAGAGAAGTTCTGTTTGAAGATCTGCAGTGTTTATCATTAGCTCCATATCCACAGTGAGTCGACATTTTAGGAAGGACGTTGCAGCTCTGTTCAGTTTACTTATGAGACAGTATTGATGTGTGGGTTAGAATAAACACAACCCATGCACGTGTAACTTGTTTGCACTGCCATTCATTAGCTACATGCTTGGAGCACTGGAGACATCAGGAACTCTAAAATGCTGCTCATAGACTAGGGACTGGGTTGATTTAGACACATCTGTTTCCTGTGCAGAACCTTGAGCATTGCATCGACCACAGACTGGTTGTGTGAATGAAATTAGTAGTCCTTTTTCATCTACCCAGTTATTCAGGGAAGATGACAAACCATGAGCAGATGCTAAATACCTTAGCAGACCCATACTGCCACTTGCTTTAAGGAAATCCAACTCTGTCCACAAGCTGACACTCACTCTGCATTGGACAAAAACAGGTTGAAGCCTGTCCTGCCACCTCAGCATTTGCTTCTCATCCTCCACAAAGTCCTTGGAGGTGTGGCTTGTCTGCTGCACTCTCCTCTAAATGTTTCCCTATTATCCCACCTTGCAATCTGGTACTCAAACATGGATTCCCCCCGAGGCTCTGCTGTGTTGAAGATCCTGGAGGGGTTCCCTCATGTTCCTCTTGCAGACTGTATGCTCCTAGTTACTCTTCCAGGTACAGATATTTGCTTCTGTCACGCTGGCCTCAATGAAGAACACCTTCTTGACTATGCCTTCACAAAGGGCCTCATTTGTTCTGTATTTTGAGGGGAGACAACTGAAGCTAGTTCACTGTTTCTGACACTGTTCATGAAAGAGAAGGGTGATGTGGGCAGAGTGAGCCTCAGGGCAAGACTCGGATTGTGTTCCTTCATCGCTGTTGGAATAAAATATTTCCAAAATGAATGCAAATCACTGCATTTAGCACAAGAGCTTCTGGTTTGACAACCCGTGTGTCCGTTTTGACCAAGCAAGATTATCACATCTTGACAGGAAGAGTTTTTCATGTTTAACCTCCGACATTTGGGAAAAGGAAAGTGAAGACAAGGAAAAGTGAAGAAAGGCAAGGCGAGGCAAGGCAAGGCAAGGCAAGGCTAAAAGAGAGGAGAGGAGAGGAGAGGAGAGGAGAGGAGAGGAGAGGAGAGGAGAGGAGAGGAGAGGAGAGGAGAGGAGAGGAGAGGAGAGGAGAGGAGAGGAGAGGAGAGGAGAGGAGAGGAGAGGAGAGGAGAGGAGAGGAGAGGAGAGGAGAGGAGAGGAGAGGAGAGGAGAGGAGAGGAGAGGAGAGGAGAGGAGAGGAGAGGAGAGGAAAGGAAAGGAAAGGAAAGGAAAGGAAAGGAAAGGAAAGGAAAGGAAAGGAAAGGAAAGGAAAGGAAAGGAAAGGAAAGGAAAGGAAAGGAAAGGAAAGGAAAGGAAAGGAAAGGAAAGGAAAGGAAAGGAAAGGAAAGGAAAGGAAAGGAAAAAGTGAAAAGGAAATGGGGCAGAAATGAAACAAAGATCTAAAATAGCTCCCAGTAAAAAGTGGGTGCCTATTTTTCTAGATACTATTAAAAACACATATCAGATGCCCTTAGACATTTGGTCATTTCACCAATGCAGTAACCTGTGACTTATGAAATTAGCTGTTTTAAATGTGCCAGGTTTTTATAGAAAATTGACCAACTTTCTGCAATCCATTAGCAATGATCAATCTGAGCTTGGTTTTCTATGAGCAGTTTCTTTTGGCCTCTCATGGTTTTTGTTTCCTTTTAATGTGGCATGCAAGAAGAGATGTATGCAATAGAATGACACTGCAGCCTCCTAAGCTATCGGACAGTTGCTAATGAAAACTTGCACTGTTAGATATGTCCAGTTTGAATGACTAAACTTGGCAGATTTCAAATTATATAAAGCTAAAGTACATTGACAGTGATCAGTGGCACGCACTTGCCAGCAGAAATTTGTCGGTATGTTCAGTTTTGTGATTACATTAAGCACCGTGGATGCACTTACCATAATGCATTTGCATTTATAGCTTGATATTCTGTGGCTGGATTGATGTTTGTTCTGACCAAGATAAAATGGTGTGGAGGACTTACATATTTACAATATGGGTTCAACCTTGTTCTTAGCAAAGTCAGCAGCTTTAGTAGTAAACAGATTTGCCTTGAGATAATACAGAAAAGTTTGAATTTGTTAGCCAGTCTTCTTTCTTTCTGCTGTTTCCCTTTCCTGTAGAGATGATAATGTGAAGCTGTCAGTGCATCTTAATAGCTTCAGCAATGGTTAAAAAGAAAACATTTAATTTTGGAGAAATGGCACGAGCTCCTTTCTGTTCTAGTATTATCCCTCCATCAGCTTCTGCTGCTCTCCTATCACTTAGATTTTAATTACTACTGATTACCATATGTAGCCTTTATCAGCTGTGGACCAATGGGATTTTTAGACTTTGGACCAATGTATTTAAACAACAATGCAGATGCTGATGTGTGGACACATGGGCATTTTAAAATGAAGTGGGACCACTCACCTCCTCCTTAGTGAGCAGGGAATGAGAAACACTGGTTGCCTAGAGGGAAAGCTGCATATCACAGGATCAACACTTCCCCTTCACTGTTACAGCAAGGTGGCTTTCTGTAATGGGCAAGGTGTAAAGATTACAGCATACTGGGATCCTTCATGGTTTCTTCCCCTCTGTCTCCTTAACCTGTGGTCTCAATCTGACTGGCCTTCCCCAGCACAAAGCAGGACACTTCATAACATCCTGATTCAACCTGCATAGTTATAAGATCTTCTCTGCCTTCTTGAAAGCCACTCAGCTTCAATGCTTTGTCCTAAATATTGCAAAAACACTTCAGTTTCTTGATGCTTCAGGCAGCTGCCAGCATCTTTCCACAGCTCCTGATGTTTTCAGATGCAGGCTGTGCACCTGCCCACCAGGTGCTTGCCTCCTTGGCGATGCTGAGCATGCTTCGAACAGCCGTCAGCCCATGCCTCCCATGGAGCAGGAAGGAGCGGGCCAGAAGCAACAATTCTTCTTTAGGTCTGCACTCCAGGTAGTGAAACAGCCTGTCCTGGGACAGGAGGCTGCGGGGGTACAGTCAATTATCAAGGCGTAGCCTCAGGCAGTCACCAGGATGCAGCTATGCAGTGCCCTGCCCCTGGCTGGGCCACAGGGTCTTTTGTCTGAGAGCTGTCTGATGCCATGCATGCAGAAGGGTTACTCATGTGGGAAACAGGCTGCTCTGGGGATTAAAAGGGCTATTAGCCCAGCCCCCAAGTTGGAACATGAAGATGAGGGATAGGCTGTGGGATTGCCCCTGAGCAATGTGCAGGAGACGCTGAGGCAGTGTAGCCCCTCTTTGAGCAACGCTGCTGCATCCGGACCATCTCTGCCTCTACAAAGCTACCTTACTCCTCAGAGCAAGGATTTGCCAGGTATTTAACTGACGTGAACTGCTCTTTGGCAAACAGCAGAGAAGCAGGGCAGCTGCAGCCCTGCAAGGGCAGTAGGACAGCTTTTTCCATGGCTGCTCATCTTCCCAGGGGATGCTCAAGGCCAGGCACCCAGTGCCATGCAGCCACAGCCCCTCTGAGCTCCTCTCTGAAAATCAGTCTCTGAGTACTGCTTGTGTCCATCTCTTATGCACTGGGCAGAAAGGCAGAAGACGAAGTATACGAGAGAGCTTAAGCTGCACTCCTGCCTGGAAAAAATGGCCTGATAATGGTATTTGATGTTATTTTAAGGGTGTGGTGCCCAACTCAGTGCTTTCTTATTGAGGCATGCCCTAAATGCATTTCTGTTCTTCCAGCCCTAGTTTCACAGTACAGCTCAGCCAGTGACATGAGTGGTGAGGCAGAAACAGCTCTAACAGTCATGGTGCAGCTGAGTATACATGTAGCAGCAGGCAGCTATTCAAACAGATGTCAGACAACAAAGACCAAGGGGACTTGGAGGAGCTGGGAGACATGGCTCATGCTGCAGACCCCAGTGGCAGAGGGGAGAACTGGCAAACTGGCGAATGAGCCTATGCTATCATGTCAGGTTATCCTCACCCTTTGCACCATAATGGTAGCAAACTGTCATAGTCTCAGAGTGAGCCCAGCAGACTAGCCACAATCACATATAACAGCATCTTTGGTTGAGACCAGAACTTAACTCCCAGTTGGTTTCCTTGTATCACTGAAGCCCAATGGCTGCTGCCTCACAGCCTCTGATAGAGGTTTGGATGTCCTGAAAAGGTTCCAGGTACTTCATTTTCTCATTTTGCTGTTTCCTTTTCACTGTGGTACAAATGGTCTGGGTGCTCTTGCCAGCTTTCCAGAGCAGCCTGAAGGCCCACCCCAAGGCATGCTCCCAGCTCATCCCAAGATGGGCAGGATACACAAATCAATCCCAGCTCAGGACCCAGCATACATTAAAACATATCTAGAAGTAAGACAGAAATTTCACACTGCATTTTAATGTGACTCTCCATATTTCAGCGGTGGCTCACTGCAACATGTGCAGACACTTAAATACAGGCGCAGGTGCACTCCCTATACAAAATGAGATTATGCCCTTCAACCCCCCTGAGGTACCTACCAAGTATCCCACTACCAGGAAATCCCTTGGTCATGCAGGAACCTGTTAGGATTTTGGGGCAGTACATGGGCAGGTAGCAGGCATAGGACAGAGTGAGGAGCATGGGTTACTTGGGCACCATGACAGGGAAATAAGGCCTAGCAAGGATGCCCCAAGGATGATGCTAGAGCACTGTAACAGGGAAAAATAATATATATATATATAGTACCTGCATGTAAAACAGGAATTTTCAATCAGTCAGCCTGCTTTTAGTATGCCAAAAGGTACCAGGCTCAGTGATTGCAAGGTTACCTTACCAGAACAGAAGAGAAAATTAAAAGGTTAAAGCAAATAATCATCATAGTCCCTGTTCTCTGCTGGAAAAGAAGAAATCATATCAAGGTAATAGATATAATTCTCTGCTTTGACAGACAACAGGGTTCGTGGATAAGGGAGAAGCTGCAGCCAAAATGGCAACAACAAAAAAAAAATATCAACATTTCACCACATGACCAATCTCATAGGCAAATGAAAGAAAGATGAACCAGAGGAGAATTGCAAAATGCACATAATTATTTAAAAACCAGGCTCCATAATTCTCAATCAAGAAAAGGGGCTGTTTAAAGTGATAGTTCTCCTGGGCCCTGCTGTATCCTGAATGATCTGGATATAGGAATAGAAAACCTGGTAATAGGTTTATGGTCATTGCCAAGCTGTTAGTCCTTTGAAGGATTACAATTCCAAATCATCATAAAAAAAATGGAAAAATTGCCTGAAATCAGTGTGATGGACTTCAGCCCAGAGAAATTCAAAATGCTCTAATTAGTGCCACCCTAGAGCCAGATGTACAGAGGCAAAAAGGGAAGGGCTGGACAAGCAGCAGTGCTACCAGAAGGGACCACAGTGTGTCAGATACAGTGACTGTGTTACTGATAATTGATAAAGTGTCAGTTATGATCAGTTTTAGACATCATCTTTGAAGAAGCACAAATTGTGGAGAGTCTGGACGGCATCAGCGAGAATAACATGCCATTTAGAGAATGTGACCTCTGAGGAAGGGTTGCATGAATGTAGGATCACGTCCCAAGAGAGGCTATGAGTTCCTCTTTGCGTAGGCCTGTGAGAGCAGGTTAAGCTAACATCCTGGAAGGAGAGTACAGGAGTAATGAGTGCTGCTTCCCAGCAAACACCTGGGTGAGGTGTCTTCTCAAGGCCTTCTCGAGGCCTTCAAGCTGCTGCTTGTTGGTGGTGGCCCTGCTGAGGCCATGCTGTGCTCTGCCCTTCACAAACAAGAGGGCTGCAGCTTCTCTCTCATGATTTGGCAATGGAAGGGCTGATTGCTGCTGCCCCTGTGTAGGCAGGCTCGTAAAGATTTCTGAGCAGCTCCTCTAGGAACTGGAAATCAACCCCATGGATGTTTCTGCACAGTCACATCTCCCAGTCCAAGTGATCCTGAAGCAGAAATAGGCTAATTTAAAAAGTACTAAGGTATTGTCTGATCAATAACACTCAACCCAAGCTGCATTTCCAGAGCTAATTCACGCATTGATTTTCTCATTGATTTGCAGTAAGAACTCAGTCCCTAACTGGATTAGCAAACGTATTTAGATATTTAACTGAAATCATCTTAGTAGTCTTAGTTATCTTAGTACTTAAATCAAATTGATTTATAGTTAAAGTTAGGTCACTGCACAAGCTGCTGTGATTCCACTGTTTCTCTTGCTCCTTTTTGATAGTTCATAAACACCTTTAAAATCTGGTTTTATATGCCCCAGTCATTTTGAAAATGAGGAAGAGTCTCCAAATTACTCAGGCTTTGCAAAGACTTTTAAAACATGGTCCTGAACATCTAACCACATACCCTATGTTGGGCTAAGTGGATTTTCTTTCTGCCTGGGAAATAAGGTCATGGCTTGGTGTTTCAGTGAAGTTTCTAAATATTTTTACAGCTTATCACCAACCTGTTAAAGGATTCACAGATTCTGAGCTACCAAAGACACTGGCAGGCTATAGATAAAGTGACCAGCTGTATCATTGACAGCGCATTTGGGAAACATTAACCAAAAGTAAAAGCCTTTTATAAGAAGGCCATAAAATGGTAGGAGTAATTATGTTTTTCCAAAGTTAATCATTGACTTCTGTTTATTTGACTTTTTATAAAAAACTTTTTCCTTTCTCTCCTCAATGGATAAAACCTATAAAAGGCCTGGAAAATTGGATTCAGCCTCTTTAGTTCACATTAGCCATGCATAAATGCTGATGAGAAGAAGGTAGAGAAGCTCATCTGAGGAAAACTACTTCATTGGGAGGTTCTCAGCCTGGACACGAACATGTTGGCTCACGTCTTGCTTCTCTGTGGTCTGAGCGCTGTTGTGATCCCACAGGATGTCACAAATCAAGCCAAAATGTTTCTGGCAGAGTTCAATGTGAGGGCAGAAGACATCAACTATGAAAACTCCCTTGCCTCATGGGACTACAACACCAACATTACTGAGGAGACCGCCACAAAGATGGTAAGTGCTCTATTCTATGGGTTTTAATAGTGTTTTAGGAATCTGATAGTTACTTTCCAGTTTGTTTTGGTTCCACCATGGTTGACAGAAATTTGTGTGCTGCTTTGGGAGCTTGCTTTAACTCACTGGAGGTGCCTGGGCCATTAGCAACATCTGAAGCCTAGGGCTGGTGACAGGGCTGTCCTCACACTGCATTGACATGGCCAGAGGCTGGACTTGCCCTCAACTATGACCCTGAGTCACCCCAGTAAGTTGGGGGAAAAGGTGAAGGAGGAACATTTGGACCCAAAATCAGCTGGATGGAGAGGGGCACCTGCCTCTATATTCACTGATGTCCTGAGCTTATCCCTGTCTTGTATAGGGGATCCCATTCTTTATAGAGGGGAAGACCTACTGACCACATTCATCTCATAGCCCTGGCTGTTAGTAGACTGACTGCGGGTATTAAACTGGAAAAAAAATGAAGTGAGATTACAGATTTAGAAAAGCCACCACTGGAGTTTGCACCATGGTGGTCTAGAACATTGCTTTGGAAGTAAATATCTACCTGAAGTAAGGAATAGAACATTTTTACTTGAAGCACCTTGCAGCACAGTTTGCCCTGCTTTCCAACACCAATATCTTGCTGTCCCAGTCAACTGGGTCTCTTGGCAAGTACTGTGTTTGTTCAGAGCGCTCAGCCATGATCTGACTGCCTGCTAATACAGCCGTGCTGCAGCCTGGCATCTCATAACCTTGGAACCTTTAAAATGAAGAAGAAAAAAAACAAAAACAAAAACCACCTTGAGTTTTGTAGCTACTTGCATTTTAAAGTTAAGTCAAGTTTTAGAGAAAAACAATTCAGAGCATAAAAATGAAGCTGAACATCCTACATCTACTTTTGTGTAACAGTACAAGTCTTCCACTTTGTCTTATAGCTTAATTAAAACATGGTTTAATTATAGTATTTCTTAATTAAAGCAAGGAGACTGGTTGCTGGAAGAAATCCTAATGACTAATCATTGTCAATCTGGAATGTTTTCCAATGCACCAGGTACTTAAACTATAATGTTTCCAAACACGTAAAATGAAAGCCCCATACAGCACTTTCAGCATTAATGAGATGATAATATAATACGTGAGGAGATACCAGCAATAAGAACCAATTAGTCCAGTGCTCAGAGAGGACGTTTTCTCTTGCTTGATCTCTTTTGTAGCGCTGGTAATAAACCCACTGCTTCCCCTCCTCCCTTTCTGCTGGAGGAGCAGAGTTAATGACTACTGTCCCTTTTGGCTCCTTCCCATCCATTTTCCTTGTAAATTGGGCCACAAACCTCATAACTATTCCTCTGACTTATCAACCAGTCTCTCTAATTAGGGAAAAAACAGACAGCAAACTGTTTTCCCCCAGCTTTTGTAACTAAAGAGCCCCCTCTCCTGCCCCACTGCTCCTAGAGCTCCTCTTCTTCCCTGGTCAGGACAAGCAATTCAAATGCAGATTTGCACAGTGCTGCTCTTCCTCTGGGTGCTTATTAAACTCTTGCCCAGTGAGTTTTGCAAGCTGCTGAGCAATGGGCGGATCTGTTTGCTTTGCTCCTGAAAAGGCTGAGTGTTTGGAAAGCATTCTGGGGTCTGAATGGGCATGTTATGCCTGTTGCTGTCTCTGTCCAGCAGAGCCTGAAGCTTGGTCCATCCTGCACAGTGCTGGACAACGTGGGCACAGCCCTGGAAAAAGGGTTGGCCTCACCGTGCATTTGTTGCATCCTGATGTCTTAGCAGGGTGGGACAGGCATTGCAGGTGCCCTCTTCACAGCCCAAAAAATCGTCATGTGCACAATTAATAACATTATCCCAAGGGCCCAGGTGAATTAGCACTACTCTTTTTGCCATTTTGGACAGGTGATGATGTGCTAATCTATGTACAAACATATACAAAGAAAGATGAAAAGAATAAGATGGACCTTTTAAAGATGGTCTCAAGTTCAAACGATGTTCTTATGGTGTTGCTTCATGCACTGAAATTTGGGAGTTTCACATGTATGTAATTGCAACAGTGAAAAAAGTAATTTCATGTAGCTTTCATGTTCTCAAGTTTTGCATGCCTGATCTAGGCACCTGTTTAGAGTCTTCCATGCCCATGTATAATCTTTTATTAATTAAAACTTCAGGAGAAAGTGATATTTGCATGAGAAGACTCGATATCAATATCTTGGCTGCTGCTTATTACTGCTACTGAAGCAGAAATGAGGAATGACATCAGGGTCACAGCCCTCCTGGGCCCTGGCTTGTACCTGTGCTTTGTTAGGCCCAGGTGAGCCAAAGGAAGCACTAAAAGAAGAATTTATGGTGATTTAAACTATCAGGAAACACAGCTAGATGATGCTGGATCAATTATAACAAATATGTTGTGAGGAGACAGTCCTGCTTTTTGCTATCACCAAAGAAAAATGTTTATTTGGAAAGTGAAGTCAGAAAGTTCTCCAGCTGCACAGTGCAAGTGCTAAACCTACAGTCCACATGTGGACTCCGCAAATGAAGCTCTTCCCCAGAAGAAATACTTTTGCTTGTTGAGTACATCAGGCTGCTGCCCTCTTTCAGGGAAGTAACCCAGGGCTTGTGTGACCCTCTTGCAGAACGAGGCGGGTGCCAAGTGGTCTGCATTTTACGAGGAGGCCTCCAGGAATGCCAGCAACTTCCCACTATCCGACATCCAGGATCCTCTCCTCAGGCTCCAGATCCAGTCTCTCCAGGACAAGGGATCCTCCGTGCTGTCACCAGAAAAATACAGCAGGGTAAGTTGCTGAGCACAGCTTATTTGTGCCAGGTGAGCAAGGGCATGGTGCTGTCACCACCCTGCTTGGCTGAGGATCATGCTTTTTACAGGAGCACGTACCTGTGCTAGGTGACCTCAGCAATATGAGGGGCGTCTGGCTCAGGAAACTGCTTCCCTCTCAGGTCATCACCTTGCTGTGTAATCCGTGCCATAAATTGCAAACTCGCACCCGCCTCAGGGTTGCCCTTGCACAAATGACCAGGTTAGTCATACAGGGAAAGGAGGACCTGTGTCAAGTGCATGGCCAAGTCCAGAGCGAGGGCAATAAGCAGGAGATGCGTGAAAGGATGTTCAGTGAGCCAGACAGGCGGAGGCAGAGGCAACATTTCTTTCCCTGCACACACTGCATTGTCAGACTGTGAAGGAGAGGGGATGCTTCTATGCAGCAGGTGCCCTGGGATGCTTGAAAGTGGTGAAGGTCAATGGCCCCTTTCCACAGCAAACTGCTGAAGGCCAGCATTAAGCAAGATTCAGAATGAGGTTTGACATTTCCACTGTAAAGTTCACATAAAACTCATGTGTATGGATAATGAGCATATGAGGAGTTGGGCTGAGCATCTCTGAAGACTCAAAAGGGATCTATAGCCCAGCGCTTGAGCGTTGAATTGGTTTCTTATTGTTGGAGTTCAAATTGAAACATACTGCCCAGATAGGGGATCCTTCAGTCCTGATTATGGAAGGATCCTGCGATTTTTCAGCTAGGATCAGCAATGTTAACCACCTCACACAAAATGCAGCAGGCTGGCTGGACATCCAGTTTGGTCTAAATGAGATGTCTCTCTGGAAAGACAGATTGCCTTGTTGGGAATGCTGGAGGATCATACAAATATGTATTTATTTTTGAGCACAGCAGTGCACTGATGGTAATGCTATCGCTGTTGAGGAGGTATTTTCTTCAGTATTGTCCACATTTAGACACTTGCAGGTTCCTAGATAAATGGCCTTTGGGGCTGAAATGATTGATTTTCACTTGAAAAGTGACTTTTTCCAGTCTGATGGGATTCCACAGAAATATTTAAATATTTTTCACTGACACAAAAATTTCCCAGGGTCCCCACTCATTTTAAAGCTGACAGAGATAAAGTTAGAGCTAGTCATCAACAACCCCTCCCACTGACAGCTCTAAGTGGTTCTGGTTTAAAGCTTTAAATGCGGAAAAGCCTAGTCCTAAAGGAAAAGCTAAAAGTGCTGCGTGCTTTTCTTGAGGTATGAAAACTTGAAAACATAAAAAAAAAAGATACAAAGATGCAGCTGTGTATCATAGCTTCTGAGCTGGGTGATTTCAGATGCACTTGGCCTTCAGCTGACCCAAGACACGAGCAGTAGCTTCTCTGCGGTGGAGGTTAAGCATTGGTGCGATATAATGTCATGCTGGCAAGCAGCAGTCAGCCTGACAGCCTCTGCAGATGGGGCCCTTCTTGCTCTTGCTCTAAAACACGAGCTACTGGGAGGCTTTAGGTGGGTCCACATTCATGGGAGCGTGCTGATAAACTTTATTGCTTTATTGCTGCTGTATATTGACAGTTCGTGTTCATCGAATGCAGAGATCTGCTGACTGGATATTAAGGACCTGTAGATTACATCATATATTCGAGAGATTATCTGTCTTTTCCAGCTAGGTCCTGGTTCAGTAATGCATTCGGGCAAATTCTTTCATTAATCTCTGCTGAGCTTAGACATAAGCTTAAATGTTAAGCTGGTGGGTGAGGCATCAAATTGAGCTTTTAAGGAATTACCATAACTGGCTATTATTGTGCACATAGCGTGTTTCTAATGGGCTATCTCACATCTAATTTGTAGCTGAACACCGTGCTAAATACAATGAGTACCATCTACAGCACTGGGACTGTCTGCAAAACCACCGCACCATTCGACTGCATGGTGCTGGAGCCAGGTATGGTATTAACAGCTGCCCATATGGTGCCCTTCATATCAAGGGTTCAAAAAGAGGAAGGAAACCCATGACTGTGAGAAAACAGGCTGTAGTTCCCATAGATATATCCTGCTATCTAAAGCTTAGTCTTAATTTCACTGTACCTTGGAGTCCAGGGACCTGCAGCAGGCCCGCAGCAGGAGAGGGCTGCTCAGTTTATGTGGCAGCCTGCCTGTCACCCGGGGCTTGCCCACACCGTAGAAAGTCTATAATTTTCCCCCCTGGCATCCAAGTCTTGCTGGGTTCGACATTGCACTGAGGCCAGTCTCAAGAACACGGTCAAGGCAAGGGAAGCTGATGCAGGGAGAGAGCATGGTTAATTTGAGTGACTCATGATCTGCTCTGTGTCTCTTAAAGATAAGAAGGGGAAAATCTTAAATCAAAAAAGGGTGCAATAAAATAATGGGATTTTTTAGTATATCAAACACAAAGTGTTATCTTCTTAGCTCATGAAATTTCTTTGGCTTTGGCTCATTTGCCTGCTGTAAAAGAAAATAAAGAGATTCTGCTTTTTCAAGGCCTAGTACTTATATATATATTTGTTGTTCTGACAGGTCTGGATTCTATTATGGCCAACAGCATAGATTACCATGAAAGACTGTGGGCATGGGAAGGCTGGAGAGCTGATGTTGGCAGGATGATGAGACCATTATATGAAGAGTATGTTGAACTTAAAAATGAGGCTGCAAAGCTTAATGGTAAGTTGCCTATTTTTTTTTTTTTTCTGGCTTCCAGAAATTAAGAAGTATACCTCAGTCTTGCACACTTTTCCCAGAATTCACAGCCCAGACTGTTTTGCACGTTGATGATCAACATTTTGTATGTATTTTGCTCTGAGTGTGCATGACGCCAAATAAAAGGTAGTGCAGACAGGTGCCAAGGACCAGATCAGAATTATGTCACTAGCCTGGAACAAAAATGGGGTATCTTTAGTGGCACTTTCCCAAATGCCATAATGTATTAGTGCCCTTCACTAGACACAGACTGCCTTTCCCAGAACTGCACTGTTTGTGACTTGAGGGCAAACACACTCAGTTTAAAAAGCTTTTGAGTGCTGCTGTATGTCCCTGGTGAGGTTTCTTCTTTCCTCTCGGCCTTCCTGCACCAGCCACAAGCAGTGTTACTTCTGCCCCAATTGGAATGATCAGGTTGTGCAGGTCTGGGGCAGCAGACACAGCCAGGTGCTTTAAAAGGATTTTGCACTAAGGGAAATATGCTTTCAGTCAGAGATCTCTCCACAAATCACAGGGTATTGTCTTTTCAAGGAGCAATGGCAGGCTGCTATTATTTTTCTTTGCAGGACTTCTAAAATAGCTGCTGAAGCAGTTACATTATCTGCCTCTTGGTAAAACTGCTGCTGGATCACCTACTTTCCTATAAACCTTGTTTCTTGAAAACTACCAATCTAGAGCTAGAGATCAGCCATGAGACATTATACTCCAAAGAGTTGGACAGGGGAAAAAAAAAAAAAAGAAAAAAAAGATTGAAAATTTTAATCAAGCACAGGCATCACCTTCCTCTAAATCACTAGGGAAAAGACCTCAGCTATGAACCATTTTGTCTCCAGGCTCGATGGAGCTCAGTGGACTGGAAGATGTAGTGCCACTGGAAGCTGAATTTCACTCCTGGTGTTGGCTTTGGTTTTGGGGAAAGTCTGTGGCCCTGCACAGGGTCAGCAGGGAGCTGCACTGCTCCTGCTGGCTGAGCCACACCATGTGCTTTGTCATGGGGTAACACCTCCCTGCTTTACAGGTTATGCTGACTATGGAGATTACTGGAGGGCAAATTATGAAGCAGATTACCCAGAAGAGTATAAATACAGCCGTGACCAGCTTGTTCAAGATGTGGAGAAGACATTTGAGCAGGTAGGGGCAGAAAAATGCCTTTACCAAGTACAGCGGATTGTGTTTTGTGAGGGTAGGCTCATGTTTTGATGTTGTGAAGGAAGAAGACTAGACCTGCTGTAGATGGCCCAATCTCAGTGCACATGAGGTTAGCAGCTGTTGGGGGTCATAGGTGACAATTTTTACCTCTGCAGCAATGCCAGGACAAGCTCAAAAGAAAGGCGCAGAGAGCACATAGCCTTGTATGAATTTCTGGAGTGTCCTTCTCCCCATGATCCTTTTGTTGCAAAAACTTTGCAGCCAGCCTCTACTAGGGCCTGGCACCCATTTCCACCGTCCCCAAACAAACATACCACATAGGGACGGTGCAGCTTGGTCCCTTTTGCTGCTCCATGCCAAAGGCTTCAGGTTCATGAGGGAAGAATTTTGTCAGAGACACCTTCGAGGCTCTCTGCTCAGGAGGGACGAGTGGGGTGGAGACAGGAGAAATTAATGTGCTTCCTTCTCTTTCTCTGCCTCCAGATAAAACCGCTGTACCAGCAGCTACATGCCTATGTGAGGCACCGTCTGGAGCAGGCCTACGGCTCCCAGTTCATCAGCTCCACAGGATGCCTCCCCGCTCATTTGCTGGGTACGACAACGCGGCCGTGTCGCGTGAGCCTGGCCTTGTACACAGGACGACCACCTTCAAGGCACATGGGAACAGAGTAATCTGCCTGTTTAATATTAACAAACAGGGTACAAATAAGAGAAGGGGAGAGGAGAAACAAGAAGTCCCTGGCAGAGATGGCAGAGGTGCTTAGCAGCAGAGGCAGGTGGGGAAGGCAAGCATCCTGCCTGCTGGAGCCATGGGCACCCAGCTCAAAACTCCAGCATAGCACAGCGACATTTTTCTCCCCTTAGTGGCACTTGTCTTCCTCTGAAATTAGATTTTGGAGGGATCTATATTCTTTCCCTTTCAAATCTTGCCCTTAGTGGTGGTATTTCATGACTTTGCCTTCAAAGTGTGCAGCATCAAGCTGCTGTAATTTAATGTGCATGAGCACAACAGGCAGCAATCTCATGGGCTAACAATATGGGCATTCAGTTTTAAGCAGACCTTTGGAAGGTGATCAGTCCTGAAACTATACTGTACAGCTAGTTTTGGGAAATAAAAGGATCTGACTTTAACTTATTCATGGCTTCCCAGAACTGCTTCTCTCCACATCTGGATCTGACCTGTGTAGGCACATAGGAGTCCCTTCTTATGATATCACACAATTTATAGAACCGTCTTTAACAATTTAAACAACACATAGTCAACCATTTAAAGTATTTCTATGTTTCTTTCTCTTCTGAAGGTGATATGTGGGGTAGATTTTGGACAAATCTGTATCCCTTGACTGTTCCCTATCCAGCCAAACCAAACATTGATGTAACTGATGCAATGGTTCAAAAGGTAAGACATGATAAATTCTTTATGCAATATGCATTATGTAATGAATTTAGATAGCATAAAAATTGCACATGTCAGCCAGTGTCTATAAAACTATAGCTGTCCAAAGGTAGCCATGCCGCCAGCAAAGAATTGCTTTCTGCATCCTTTTTTGCTCTTCACCTTAATATGTTCATTCATTTTCCACTGTACTTTTTCTTTCCCTTAGTTGTTCTCCTCTCTTTCTTCCCCACCCTCTTTGACTGGCTTAATCTTGGCTCCAAGTCTGTATTCCTCGGAGACACCTGTCCATTAAGAGATATATTTTGTTGATATAAATATTTCAGGACTCATGGAACTGGCTGTTATCAAATATGACCTTTGCCAGCCATTACAATAATCAAATAGTTTGTATGTTGCAGTTCTTTTTTTTTTTTTTTCCTTTTTTTTTTTTTTTGCCATTCTTGTTTATTTGGGTACAGCTAGGAAACTGCAATTCTGCCTGTTATCTTTTGATAACTGCATAGCACCATAAGGTCTGTATTTGAGATCTACAGTGTTAGCAACCATGACACCTTTGCCAGACTGACAATGTGGATGAAGAAAACTCTCTGTATGCTTGCCTAAATCATGCTCCTTTTATAGAAAAATAAGGTATTAAATGAAAGTTTTTGAACTGTGATTATTTACCTGAATTCTACCCTCCTCACAGAGGCAGTGCTCCATTTAAATGCTATACTGGCAAGAGAAGGAATAGCTACATTTGATTCATAAGCAGCTTGCATTAGTGTGTATGAATCTCACTCATATTTTACAGAACTGACCCCCCCCCCCGTAGTCTTAAATTACTTATACCAAAACACCACCATGAGGAAAAGAAGCATTGCTTACAGAAACTCAGGGATGAAGGCTGGACTCGTTCTTGTTCATGCCTAATTTAGGACTGTTGTCCAAATTAGCCATCTGCCACGTAAATCTCTGCAAAAACCCAGCCCAGCCAATGCAGACCTGCTATTTAGAGTAATAAAACTGCCGAGTGGCATTTGGAAATATTCTGGACATTAATGTGCAGTTACAATCTGATAGACAACTCCCATAGATACATTTGCCAGGTTTTATGGTTCCAGCCAAGACCCCCTCTCACACACATTTGCTACAAGCGCAGCTCCACTCCCCCAAACAATTGTTCCTGACTGAAGTGGCTGAAGAAATGGATCCCAGATCTGTCGTGTTTCTGACCTTTTTTATCTCCACCACCTTATCTTTTACTAAAGGCTTCTCTGGTCTGAGTCAGGTGCTATCTGCTGACTCTCGTGAGTGCAGAAGCCTATATGTTTGTGGGGAAAACACTTAAGTCCAATTCCCAGCAGCATTTACGAAAGTGCCAATGATGGACACTGTCTCCTGACTTTCAGTAAGCCAGGTGCTGACCTGAAATCCCTGATAGACCAGCGTGAATTCAGCTGCTCTGTTTTAAGTTGACTGTTGGGAACGGGCTCCATGCAGAAGAAATGGTCAATGGTGTCATTGTTTTTTTCAGAACTGGGATGCAGTGAAAATATTCAAAGCTGCTGAGGCCTTCTTCAGCTCCATTGGCCTCTACAACATGACTGAGGGCTTCTGGAAAAACTCCATGCTCACAGAGCCGACTGACAACAGGAAGGTTGTCTGCCATCCTACAGCATGGGATATGGGCAAAAATGACTACAGGTACTGCAGCTATTATAAACCTTTCTCATACCATTTCCTAGAGCATTCATATTTTCACTGAAGGTGCACCATGCTGTTTTAAGATTTAATTGTTCCTTATTCATTATTTTTATTCTGTCTGATAAGAGAGGAAAGGAAAACAAGGGAGCAGGGAGCCTGCAGGATTGTAAGACTTACTGTGTAGCTTTTCCTGTGAAGATCTAAGGACTACTGTCAAATTTAAGCAGGGAAGTGACTATTATCTACTTGAATTAGAAAAATAATGACTGTTCCAGGGCTTAAAGAATAAACACAAATGCAGGTGCTTGTTGGTATCATTGGGATTTCTGGTCACCTACACATTCTGCAGCAATGGCACAGGTCCCTGGGCAGCAAATGAAAACCTCCTGAGACACCACCTGCTACCTTTAGTTGATGTGTCAGAACTGGTAGGCAGACTTCCAGAGTTTCATGAAAAACATCAGTTTATTTCATATTCCGGTAAGGAGAGAGACTGCAAGTTCCCACACAGTGAAGTGTCCTGGGGCAAAATCCATCCCCTCTTGCAGCTCCCTGGTGAAAGAGGCTGGTCCCCAACAGAGCTGTAATAAAAGCTGCCAGCCTCCATCCTCAGCACTCTCAGGAAGGAGAAAGGAAATCGCATTTGGAAGAAATAATTTCCTTTATTAAATGGTACCCACATGAGGATGAAAGCAGGAGTGACCAACACAGTTTTTTTAACACTGCCATCTGCTTAAATTTGACGACGGATGCTCACTCCAACATGCACAGCAAACTTATTGCCAAGTTTTAGGAAGCACCTGCTTCTTACAAAGCAGACATTTTCCCATACTCCTGGTGCACTAGGTGGATGGATGGAAGTGTTTTGCTGAGTTCCCCTCCAGTCCTCACCCTTGCAAGATAACCTCATGACATGCTAGAATTGCTCGAGGTGTGGGGTGCTCGCTGGCTCTGGAGGCTGCTTTGCCCCACAGCAGTGGCCCAGCCACCATATCTCTAACCACAAATGCTTTGCCCTGGCATGCAGGATCAAGATGTGCACCAAAGTGACCATGGATGACTTCCTGACGGCGCACCATGAGATGGGCCACATCGAGTACGACATGGCATACTCTGTGCAGCCCTTCCTGCTGCGGGACGGGGCCAACGAGGGCTTCCATGAAGCAGTAGGTGAAATTATGTCACTTTCTGCAGCTACGCCACAGCACCTGAAATCTCTCGACCTCCTAGAGCCAGCTTTCCAAGAGGATGAAGGTAAATAAATACATAAATACTATATATTTAACTGAGAACACTCACAGGCCTTCTTTTTTTTTTTTTTTTTCTTGTAGCAGAGTATTTTGTCTGCAAGATGAGTGAGCGACTCAGAGGCTTCTGCAAATTCTGCCCCAGAAACTTATCAGCAATCCTATTTTTCTCCCCAAATTGCGTCACGAAGCGAGGAACACGACTTCATAATGCAGCTACATAATTTAGAAACAAATAGCTAGCTCTTCATTACTGAATAGTTCATTGCAAAATCTTCATAGCTCACCTAGATGAGACTGCAATAGTCTTTTCAATTTCTTGAAGACTATTTTCTTGAAAAAATTCTTGATTACATAAAGCCATACCTTTCTTTCAGAGGTATGCACTTAGCAGTTAAAATGAAACTGAAGCCTTGAGATTTACATCCCTCTTTTATGTGCATATTGAATGGACAACATAGGTGAGGTAAGCCCTCATTGCAATGCAGTTTGTTTGCCTTCTTGGAGCATTGCATTATAAGGATGGAGGTGTACTAAAATCTTCAACTTAAAATTCCCCATTGGAGAATGGCATGTAAATACCAAGGTGTTAAATTATTTAAGAGGTGGTGGTGGTGGACAAATAGATACAGAATGGTATACATTATTTAAGTGATCTTTCCTCGTGTAATTTTTTTTTTTCATTAGTATCCTTCCTTCCACTTTTTTCTTAGTAAAGCCTCTAACTCAGACATCTGTAAGCATTAGCTGTAATAGGAAGCAACTTTAGTTGCTTAATTGGATACTAACTGCTAACATAACCGTTACCTTAACTACTTCTCTCTTCAGAAACTGAAATCAACTTTCTGCTCAAACAAGCACTAACGATTGTTGGAACAATGCCTTTTACTTACATGCTGGAGAAGTGGAGGTGGATGGTTTTTAGGGGCGAGATTACAAAGCAGGAATGGATGAAGCAGTGGTGGGAGATGAAGTAAGTTTGAGAAATGAGTATTTTTCTGCAATTGACTCTGCAAAACCATTCCTTCATAGTTATTCAACATAACTGAGATGCCTGTGCCCCCCTGTGCAAGATCTGTTTCTCAGGATGTTTCTACGAAGCCCAGCAGAGTGCCATGTAGAAACACCCAATGTGGTGAAAACGTGGTCAAGGTCTCACAAGCAGTCTATCCCCATGAACACTGTGTTCAGCTTCGGGTAGCTCCCCTACCTTTCAGCAGACTTTCTCCTCGTTTCTAATGTCAGCTTCTCTGATAAAGACAGCCTGTGGCCTTTACATGGGATGTTCCAGATCCCAGGCTCAGCATTGCTGTTCCCCATGATACATACCTCAGGACATCACTTAGCTTAAGTACATCTCTCTTCCCTGAATCTCACTGGCCACATGCTCCTGTTTGCTCCCCACCTCCCCAAGGACAAGAGGAAGGTGAGGTTCATCACACGTGCCAACCTGAGAGGCATAGAGATATCAGTCCAAACCAACATCTCTGCATGCTTTTCTCTGTAGCTTTTCCTTCCCACTTAACAGTGGGTTTGGATGTAAGCTGTTCAAAAATCTCCAGACTGCTTTCCTCTCCTATGTATTGATATTTCTGCTAACTACCACTTTTCTCAATCAAGAAAATACACTTCCCTTGGTAAGAAGCAGCCAGAGGTGCCTCAAAGATTATCCCCACCAGCCAATCCATTTCACCTCCCTGGAGTTCAAGATTAAAAAGAGGCTTGATTCAGGCTGGAGTCCATCATTTCCCAGGGTGGTTACATGGGGGCAGAAAAATGCAAAGAAACCAGGCAATCCCCACACTGAAATTGAGTCTACACTCTAACAGGAACACAAGCAGTGAGCCTTCATCAACAAACAAAATCTGTAACAAAACTTGATGTCAGCAAGCCTCCTGACCCACCATAAAAAATCAGTCAGCTTCGATTTATTCAAAAGTAGCAGAGATGTCAGAGGAATGGAGAGTGACAAATTGTTCAGGGAAGCTTATCACATCTGTTGTAATGACACTGCAAAGCTTTGTGCTGAAACAAGACCTTGTCATCCAGGTTTGCAGATAAAATATTTCTGTGTAAGTTTATTAGCATTCTCAAAAATTAGGGTATGGGCTTGTTTCCGTAGTACTGATCAGGAAGCATGCTCTCAGGGGAGGAAAAAAAAAAAAAAGAAAAAAAAAAATCACCTCCATCCCAGTGGGACACAGCAGGTCGTTCACCTTTTGGGCCACCCAGTCTCTGCATGCACTTACCCAGCACAAAACTTGGGGTGTCGCAGGGCATGAGGTGTATGTGAAGCACATCTTCTAAGATATTTCATACCACCAACTACTCCCTGCACACCTGCAAATCCTTTCTTTGTACCATCAGGTTCAAAGCAGCTTCTTTGTGGTCTTCAGCTGTGGAGCAGTATTCTTTTGGGGTTATGGAGAGCTGTATATACCTCTCGTGTTTGGAAGGGAGAGAGCTACCCATAGGTATCTGACAATACAGAGGAAAAGAATCTTTTTTTTTTTTTTTTTTTTTTCTCTTTCTTTCTTTCTTATTAACTATTAATGAAAATACCATGGTTTTTCTTTTCCTCCACCTGCAGGAGAGACATAGTTGGTGTTGTTGAACCAGTCCCTCATGATGAGACGTACTGCGACCCTGCTGCACTGTTCCATGTGGCCAATGATTATTCATTCATAAGGTAACTCCAGCCTTGCTCAATGTTTAATTCATGATTTACGTTTTGGGTGCAGAACAAGCTCTGATTACCTAAAACATACTGGAGATTTTTATGACACCATCTTATTTTGTTTTACATCCTGATTGAAGGCAACTGATTTCAGTGGGGGGTTTTCAGTGGACATCAGGAGATTCTCTGTAGCAGTCTCTGAATGGCCGGGTGTGTTGCCAAGCGGAGCAGCTTTGTGCTGCTATCAGACTGGTGGGATTATGTCGATATGATGTGCCTGCCTCATGGGGAGGCATGCCTTGTGCCACTGTCACCTGGGCCATGCACATGCAGCCCTGAAGAAACTATCTCTGGTCCCTCCGTGTCCCAGCCACCTCATCCTAGAGGCTCAGCTGGAGCAGAGACCCGGGAAAGGAAAAACCTTGAGCTATGTGGCAGCAAACAGATTTGGGGCATTTCTGCTGCCTTTGATTTTGGCATTTTGTTAAGTCAGAGTTAGCACAGGCTATAAATACCGGCTGGCCTCCCATTGCTGCAGTGCTTATTCCAAGCAGGAAAGAGAGCTGATGCTGCGGAGCCTCCCAAAGTCCAAGGACTTGGGATTTTCTTGACAGACAACTAACAAAATGTGTGCTTTCCTTCTCCCTGCCTTTTCTTTAGGTATTACACCCGGACCATTTACCAGTTCCAGTTCCATGAGGCACTTTGCAAAGCGGCCAACCACACCGGCCCTCTTCACAAGTGCGACATCACCAATTCCACAGCAGCTGGTGAGAGTCTGAGGTAACAAGGACAATTTCTCATAAGTAGCAAGTCACAGCATAGCAAAGCAGAATCATTCCAGAATCATTGAGGTTACACCAAGAATGAACTTAGCTTGAAAATTTAGCATTTATCTTGTCAGTTCATCTTGACAATTTGGCTAAATTTATATCAGCTGAGGAAGCAAACCTCAAAGATTTAATCTCCTGTTAATGAAAAATAATTTATTTTTGTTAATAAGAATGATGGGAGTGAGGAGTGGATTCAGAAGCCAAAAAAATAATAAAAAAAAACAACACAAAAAACCAACCAACCAAACAAACAAAAAAAAAAAACACAAACCAAACCAAACCAAAACAAAACAAAACAAAAAAAAAAAAGCAGAAAACTTTGATATTGACTGCAGATTGTTTTGCTGGATGCCTAGACGGAACATGTCAATAACATGCATTGTCTCTCCTTCCACATACACAGAGGATTGCTTGAATTAGGCAGATCTAAGCCCTGGACTCAAGCACTGGAAAGCTTAACAGGAGAGAAGTACATGAATGCAACACCTCTACTCCATTACTTCGAACCTTTATTTAACTGGCTGCAAAAAAACAATTCTGTCAGATACATTGGCTGGAATACAGACTGGACTCCATGTATGTATTGATTGCGCATTGATTCTATTAACTCTTACATGTACAGTGCTGTGCCTGTCTCTGGTAGTGAGATTCACCTCATCAAACACCAATTCCTGCTTCTGAGCTGCCTATTCTCCGTGGAGGGAAAGACATGTTTCCTTTGGGAGATGTCTAAAGAAGGCCGGAGGACTGTCCTCTAGACGTGCTCCTTCTTTCTATCTAAACAAAACAAGGCTTGGGTGGCTTACAGCTCAGATGCAGATGTTGGCGGTAGAGATGGCTGAAGGGAAACAAGATAAATCCCACCAAGCTGGCCAGGGAAAGCAGGTGAACCTGCAAGAATACTGTAGCTGTCCCAGCATTTCCCAGTGACTACCTTTACGTCACTGCAGCTCTGACCCAGGTCTTGTTTCTTTTTCAATCAGATTCTGAAAATGCCATCAAAGTACGCATCAGCCTGAAAGCAGCAGGCCAGACGGTAAGTGTGCTTGCACTGGGATGCTCTATGTGTCGCGTGGGCAACAGGAATGCTGTGCTGGTCACTCAGGAAGTATCTGACAAGTGGCATCAGCTGAGATGGAGGGTTATCCCATAGATGTCTCATCTGAGTTTGTGGTCAAGACTGCCTCTACAGTCAGCAGTGGGACCTCTCCTGGGAGTGGTCTCACCCATGGTAAAAAAGACAGCTGAGCTAGATGAGCTAAGTTATACCATGGAGTTACCAATCATTTTTTTACCTGGAGGGCTAGCATAGGAGGACCTGTGTACCTAAAAACTGCAATATTTTGCCCTGCTATGCTGCTGTGGCTAAGTAAAAGACAAAAGCCTCTACCGACATTTTTTCCTAATTTCCATCATCATGACTGCAGTCAGAAGTTATCAGAGTAGCTACTTCACGTTTAAATATGAAGCTAAAACAGAGGGGTTAAATCCCACCCTGTATTCTCAAATGGTTTCACGCTGCAGCTCTCCTGTTACTGCCCTTTTGTAGATCCTTGTTTGCCTGTTTGCTGTAGCCCTGAGGTATTCTGCTGCCCCTGTGCAGTCACAAGCTTTATTATAAAGACTGAGAAGGGCAGTGCAGCTGCTGTGTTTCAGGGAAGGAGAAGGGCTTTCCTTCCCAAGAGTGTCTGCTCTCCCTGATTACACCAGCTGGCCCAATAAAATGTATTACAGCAACTGACAAAACTCATCAAAGCAAAAGAGGACTCTTCAAGATTTTAAGCAGAGCATTGGCTTGGCCCATCTGTTTAACCCAGACACCTGGCTAAAAATTTGCTCCTTATTCTCACTCTGTCTCTTCATGCCAGTCTCATGGAGGCGTCCTAGAAGGTTTCAGGGCAGACACTTTGCACCTGTTAATCTCTGTTTTCACCTTGCAGAGCGTTAGTAATTTTCCGAGAAGGAGCATGTCATCAGGCAGGCCATTTAGACATGCACGCCGGAGCCTATTGGACTAGCAAGGACGCAGTACCTTTGGCTCATTTTTCATATGAATTGATGCTCTTGCTTCTATCACTGTCTCACATGCAGGCCCCACTGGAATTTTATTGCTTCCTAGACCGCTGAGTCGAGTTAGATACAATTCAAAACTCATATCAGCAGCATGAAAAGGCTCCCTATTACAACACATTTATTAGTCATTATGGTTAATGTTTAGCTTAATACCATTTTTATGCTTGCCTTTTGCCATCACAGCCTTTTGTTGTGCAATTGAGCAGCTGTAAAACAATCTCATACAGATTACTTAATTTGAATTATTGTATGGACAGTAGGTTCCTATGCTCTGAAGAGCAAGTCGTGCATTTTCCTCTCACAACCAGTCCACGTCACCAACTTGCAAGAAACCTTCTCCATTCGGCAGCTTTATACTTTGCCCCAATTTTCACTCCTGTGGGGCTCCTGGGGATGTGTCTCTAGGCACTAGCGTGCAGAGAAGCAGGCAATGGCACACACAAGGACTGTCACTGCACAGAGCAATATGTTTCGGCTGCTTTATGCAGCTCACGGCACACAGAAGCCGGGAATGCGGAGCAAGTGTTTAAGATGGATTTGGAGGTGCATTGCTCCATTAGGACAGCAGAAGGCATTCTCAGTACACCAGCAAATCTATTTGCATTTCTGCTCCTTAGCATCGGCTAGAATGCAAAAGGAGGAATCCCCTGCTCTTCTGCAGGGGGATGGAGAGTGTTACTGGGGGATGGGGGCACTGGGGGCAGTACAGGCAATATTGTAGCTCTCAGCTACCTACCCTGGATGCTACCAGCAGGGAAGTTTCAATAGCACAAAGTGATAGCAAATTAAGCACCCAGGCTCACAGATGGGCCCGTGCCAGCTATGCCAGTGTGTGTTTGGCTGAAATTACCCTGCTAACTGTTCTCAGGCTGATGAGATTAAAGCTGCAGCCACAGCATCACCAGTGTAGCTGCTGAGGCTGAAACACCCACAGCTTTGTTCCAGCTGGGGCATTAAGCAAGCGCCCTATCAAGGGAAACTGTTAAAAGTCCCTTGAATGGGAATCCCCCGACCACCATTTGAAAATAAACCTTCCTTCAAACATCAATTCAGAATTCCCCACTGGGTGACTGTCACTCCTGTGGTCGAGTTGTAAAAGGCGGGCACAAAGGTGGTGTTTGGAAATGGAAAGCAGTCATCCTGCAGGCATTTACGTGTATTTTATCACGGAAAAGCCTTTTTGAATTAGAGGCACTGACTTTCAAGCTACACGTGGGGGTCTTGCAGGGAACACGGGACATTCATTTCACTCTGAAAGCCAAGCAGCCCCTGTGGCGAGCAGCAGGCACCAGGCTAGATCTCTGAGGTGCCTAGGGACAGCGTGCAGGCAGTCATTGCTCACACACAGACCAGAAGCCAGCCAGGTGCTTCCCTCCACCCAGCCAGTAATGTTATTTATAAAGGCACTTGAGAGGCACACTGGCAATTAAAGTACATTAGACATAAAAGACAAAATGCTACAGAAAAAAAAAATGTTTAAAAAGCAAAGGTGCTAAGTACAGAAAGCAGCAGTAGAGGAAACAAGCTCAATTAGCTCCTGGTTAAAAAAAATAAATAAATCAAAAATCCCTATGGAGCCTAAAGATATTGGGCTAAACAAAAATAAGAGGAACCCTCCTTCCCCTCCCCCCCCCCCAACAGCCTGCAAGCTGTGATGGTGAATGCTGCCAGCTGCCTGAGATAAAGAGTGGGAAGCGCTCCAGGGCAGGGCTTTGCCTGGCTCCTGGTGAGCTCCTGGTGAGCAGAACACCATTGCCTTGCCAGGGCAGGGGCAGACAACAGCCCCTGCTCTTGCTGGCAGGAGAAACCAGCCTGGCATGGGGGGGAAACGGGGGCTGCTCTTCCTGGGTCACCAGTGCCTTTCTTGGGGCATGATGCAGCACGGACCAGCGTCTGTGTGGGCTCCTGCTGTTCCCTTCTCCAGTGTGTTTGTCTTTATTTTTTTGCCAGTGGTGACAGGAGGACAGAGTAGAAGAATGCAGCTAGATTTTATAACGTCCTGTTACAACAGAGCTGTCTTCTACCGCACCTTCCCGAATGATGCTTGAGAAAGTCAGGAATGGTGTAAAACTACTACTGACAGCATTTATAGGCATTCCTGCAATGCAATCAAATCCAAGCCTTCAGGGGTTAGATACTTCAATACTGAATAGTTCTGAAAGGAATTTTCCCTTTGTGCACACATGGCATTGCACAACAGGCTGGGGTGCGTTGTCAGCTCTTGAGGAGGTTTTTGCCCTCTGTGAAGCTCCCGGTTCCTGCTCCAGAGAAGCTGTTTTTGACTTCTGTGCCCCAGGATAACTTTGGACTCATAAGGCAGGCTGGGAGGAGCCTGCACACAGGCAAGGAATTTTTTATATTGCCTGTTTGTTCTTAAGGGAAGAAGAACAGTAGAAATGCTGATGCAAAGAGCTTTTCGTCTCTGTGGGCACAGGAACTAGCATGGGCTTTTGAAACTCCCACTCCGGCTGTATTTCTGTACCACAAGCATCAGCATCACCAGCTCAGCCCTTTTGGCCCTGGCAGGTGCTACTACTAGCTTAACCTGCTGATCTGAATCATGAAGTGCTGTCATCATTATGGTCACTTTATTATCCTCTCTCTAAAGCACAGACTATGAATTCCAGTAACTGGGACAGAGCACATGTTGCTTCTGCTGCCTTTGCTTCCTGCAAGGCAGGACTGCAACATCTTCAGCAGCCCCACATGATTGCAGAGGGATAGCACGAAGAGTTGTTTGGCAGTAGGGATGCCTGCTTGGTTGTTCTTCTGCAGAATGCTCAGATTAACAGGGATAAAATGTTTGAGTAGGTTCCCAAAGTGCTATCAAGGTGCAAATAAATAAAGCAGAAATGCACGCCAAGAATTACAATTACTATGTCTTTTTAGAATGATTTCTTAGTGTCAGCTAACTTGCCATACAACTGTCACCTCTGATGAATCTCTCTTGTGCTGTTTTTGCAGTATGAGTGGGATAAAAGTGAGCTCTTCTTGTTCAAGTCATCCATCGCCTATGCCATGAGGAAATACTTCGCAGAAAAGCAGCAACTCATTGACTTCGAGTGAGTGGCTTGCCTAACTATGCTGGCTATGCCTGTATTGATTCTGGCTCACTAGTGGTATGGGTTGGTGGAATTAATTGTGATTTCTGTGGTGATAACAATGTTAAACATCAGCTGGTTGTAAAAAGCGAGGTGCCAGCTTCATTGCATGCAGTTCTTTCTCTTCCCCAAGAAGCATGAAGTTCAGGAGTTGTGTGCTAAGATAGGTAACTTCAGTGGCTGCAGAGGCTTTGTCTCCCACTGCCCATCGGTGATGAAAGTGAGCCTTGAGAATTTTTGCCCAGTGAAAATAGCAGAGAATTTTTTTGCCCCATGAAAATATCAGAGAAGACACATTGGTTAGAAATAAAAATTTCCAATTGTATACATGTACGATACTGAATATCCAAGAGGTTTTGAGCCCAGGAAAGATAAACTTGTTCATAATAATGCACTTAGATTCCATATAGACTTACTAATCTTCTCTGGGTTTACTTACAAACAGAATCTATCATTTGAGATTGATTTTGCTAAGAAGAAACACAGTTTTTTAAGGTCTCTTGGAAAAAATTGAGAAGCTATCTATTTTAACTATTTGATATTACTTCATAGAACATCAGTCATGTGATGTCTAGGACCTGTTCTCTGCAGAGCATAAGAAGGATTTTTTTTTTCCCACTTGGTATTTCATGTATCACTTCCCTCATGAGACCTGCCCTAAACACACCTTAGAGGGCCTGAGCAGTCTTTGTTCTGTGTGCTGATTATGTGCTTTGGAAAATTCGGATTGTCCCAGGTATAGAATCGACTTTCTCCATCTGAGGTTATTCCTTAGCACTTGCAAACAGAATTTCTAACAGGATAAGTTTAACTTCCAAGTTGAGGTCACTAGGAAGCTTTCACTTGGCAAAAACTAGCATTACCTATTCAATGCAACCATTCTCTTACTTGAATTTAAAGCTAATGTCATCTCAACAACCACAAAAACTTTCTCTTCTGTTTCTTGATCAGGGCTACAGACGTGCATGTTTGGGAAGAGACGCAAAGGGTCTCCTTCTACATTACTGTCAGCATGCCAGGTAATGTCAGCAATATTGTGCCCAAAGCTGACGTGGAAAGTGCCATCAGGTGAGATTTTGCTTTCTGGGAAAAAACAAATTAACAAAAAAAAAACAAAACAGTATATGAAAGGATGAAAGGAAAAGCAGAGGTTAAGCGTGCTAAAACAGGAAGGGTAATAAGAAAGTCAGTTCTGCAGTTAAAATGGAAATACTAGGAGAGAAACGGTTAGGATAGAAAGAAAACAGTCCATCTATCTGATGGTGTCTTGGACAGCAGCCAATGTAAAATGCTTCAGGGGGCTTGTAAAACTGTCATAACACACCTAATTGCATCATACTTTGCCAGGAAATATCATTGCTTCAACTTTAACGGGAACTATTCTATATTCTGAAATATGAGGCACGGTAATGGTGTGTACATGCACAAGAGCACATGTGTTTTCTTTCTCTCATTAGAGAAAATTCAGTGTGAGAATTATTGTTAGTGACAACTGCAGAATGATGCATTAGAAAGAAAGCCAGTTGTATTTGACTGTAGAGAAAAGGAGTCAGAGCAGGAGCTAATTCCCACTTATGGGTCAATGAACAGCTCTTTTATAGCACAGTATGAAACCACTGTCAGTTATTACTGTAAAAATGGTAAGTAAAACTGCAAGTCTGCAGATGGTCACGGATAATGTACACTGGGAAAAGAAGACGGCACAAATCTAAAAGTAGCAGCAACACAAGATGGGGCTGAGAAAGCAGTTAGAGAAAGCAGTGAACCAAGGGAGAGGTATGACTATGAAAATTGTTGTCCAGATCAAACTGACAGAAGCAGAGGTTCAGGGAAAACAAGACACAGAAAAGACAACAGGGAAAGTATTTTCAGGGCAGTAAAGAGCACAAATCAAGGTAGTGGAAGGCTGTAGGAGGGAAAGAGAATAAGGCAAAGCTGAAGTTTTCTGTCATATAACCAAGAAAATTATGGATAAAGAGAATAAGAGGCAAAGCACAAATAGAGAATGAGATCATAAGGCTGCTTGCTGCATTTTGATAAGCTTTTAAGACTGGGTTTAAGAGCTTAGTCAGTGTCTGAACATGTTATTTAAGCTGCAACATGTTAAGGGCTTAAGTTATCATGTTTGTTACCTGCCACCCTGTGACTGAAGGAAGACGGAATATAAGTTTAGCAGTACTTCCTGTGCAGCCTGTTCAACTGAACAGTTCAGTGGGAACTTGGCCTACTGGAGAGATATAAAGCAACTGAGAAATGTTTCTTTCTTTCCAATAAACATGTGAAACTTCTAATTTCCTCCTGATGGCAGCATGTCTCGAGGACGAATCAATGAGGCTTTCAGGCTGGATGATAACACGCTGGAGTTTGTGGGCATCGTTCCAACCCTGGCCGCACCTTATGAACCACCAGTCACCATCTGGTTAATTATATTTGGAGTGGTCATTAGCCTGGTTGTCATTGGAGTTATTGTCTTGATCATCAGTGGACAGAGAGATCGGAAAAAGTAAGTAGTATTTTTGACACAGTAATCATGACTAGTGGGAGAAGTCCCAATGGTTGACTCATCAGGGTGCTTACAGATTGGCCACCAAATCTAACTGAAGCATATCAGGGAATTACTGCTTATCATCTCCCTCCCTTCAACAGTAGTGGCTAACGGTTCAGCTCCCTGCCTTTCAGTGCATGGCAGCTTTGGCAGTGTAGTGAATGTTCATTTTCATCAGCAGTTTAGCCAAGGCAGCTGGATGTGCTGTGGCTGCAAAGAGCTGTGGCACGGCCAGGCTTCTGCCAGCCCTGCAGCAGGGCTGGTGGAGCAGCCTGTGTGTTGCGTGCTGCCTTCTTCAGCAGCAGAATTTGCCTGCACTCATCAGCACCTGCAGTCTTCAGTGGTCTTGTTGGGGGTTGTCCAGGAATGCCATTTCTCTTAAATATTATTGCATTTTCACCAATATGGTTAGGTTGTTCTCGTAAGTCTCTCCGATAATGGGATTTCTGAGAATGTAGTGGGCTTGCTGCTGTTCCCTTTAAAGCCAATGAAAAATTCTTTCTGGCACGAATTTTCCCAGTTGAGAACAATATTATTTGCAATTGCTTATTCTGAGGATCCAGAAGGACTTGAACAGAGCAGGGGCTTGTAATATAAAAATAATTTCTATTACAGGAAGGCGAAAGGAAGAGAGAGAGAAGCAGAATCAAACTGTGAAGCGAACCCTTATGATGATGATGGAAAAAGCAACAAGGGATTTGAACTATCTGAAGAGACACAAACATCATTTTAGATGACATGGCACAATAAGGGTTTCTGTTTTTCGTTTGGTTAGTTTGGTTGGTGTCTTTTTTCTTCACTTGTAGCAGTGATGCCTAGCAAGGACCAAAATGCTATGGATGTCATCAGACACCATGACTTCTGGTACACCCTGAATGTACTGGTTCCTAGACAACAGTAACTAATTCTGCCATATATGTGGTAACTAAAAAAATATGCAAAAATGCAAGATGTGTATGTCCTGTGGCTTTTCTACAAATTGTGTGCATCATATTACACACTGTCTCTGCTGCTTTTCATAGGTGTGCTGCATCCAATTTGTCTTTGTTTCCTCTCTAAAGAGATATAAACTCTTGGAAGTATAGAGCTGTATACAGAACAAGGCAGACAAGAATAATTCATATTCTTGTGATGCCCATAAGAAACATCCTGATCTTTCCAGATGGAGAACTCAAAAGTCTATCTGATAGACAATGAGAAAAAACAACTGTCCACCACAAGAATGTTTGTGATGAAGTACTCAATTTGATATGAAATAAATGCAATTTTTGCACCTACAGGAAATCTGTATCATTATAAAATGGTTACAGAATGAAAACTAACACGCACTGGAACTTAGAAAGCTGTAAGATAAGTTATTTTTCTAACTGGTTGTTGGATGTATTGTAGAGAACAATTAGCATGTGACCCCTCAAAAACAAACAAACAAAAAATAAAAATAAAAAATCCATGTTATGTTGTCATCTGAACATGAAATACATTTCATTAATACTAAATGTTCAGTACTTCAGCCATTGCCTCCACTGTTGCAAATACTGCATATTACAAATACAAATTGCACTATTACCTAAATAATATTACTTACTATAGTAAGCATGCTATATTTATTATATTCTATAATATACTATTATTCATACCATTGTGTAATTGTTATTACAAATAATTATCTCACAGATATGGTCTTAAGCTCACAAGAAGAATTTACACTGCATATGCATGGGTGTATAAATTGCAGTTTGCAGGTCCATTTCTGACATAATTTTATTTCATAGTTTTGGGAGTTTATTTTCTTAAACCTCTGTGTGTGTGCATTTGCAGGCATGCATTCATGTATGTAAACATGTATGAAAGTAACAGAAACCAGGCCAGGAGCTGTGCAGAAGATAAGAACTTCATTTCATGGAAGAGTTTCTACATTTCAGCAGTTTCCACTGTTACAAGGCTCAGAGCTCTCAAAATGTATAACAAAAAACAATAAAATAGGACATCTTCTCCTTGCCATTATTAACTATATAGGGAACTTGGAAAATCCCTGTTTTCTGTATGCTTAAAGCTTGATAAGATTAATCCCCTGTAATATTTTATCAAGTGGTGTATCATGACCTTGTCAGTTGCCCTAGATTCTCCTTTTGATATCTTTGTACCCAGTACTGTTGTCCTGTATCTGTCTCTAGACTTCACTTTCATCAGCTGATATATTTTATTCAGAATCTTAGACATGTAGCATGTACTTCACAAAACAATGTGGTGACTTTAAATACCAGCAGATTGCAAACAGGCAATCTCAACACCTCTCTGCAATCATACATAAAATAAATGTTATTAGCATTAAATATAAAAGCTCCAAATTGTGGAAAAGCTAGGTACAACATTAAATGACACCATAAAATTCTGAGAACCTATATACAGACTCTTTTTCTGTTATGTGGTGAGATCCTGAAAAAAAAGTCTACCCATTCTTCCCTCCTCTGCTATGCACTTTCAGTGGAAACCTGGGTGGAGTTTAGAAACCTGGGGATAGATGGCTAGTACCACTTTAGATGCTCTAAGGTAAACTGCCTTGTATCCAGCCACCCTTGGAACAGTGGCAGCAGAAGGAGTAGGTGTGTTGATACGACAAGTGGCAGAGCTTCTGTCTAGAGGGATATGAATACACTCGGTGACTGGGCCAGCAGAAAGCTCATGAAAATGAAGAAGTGGAAGTGCAAAGTTCTGCACTTGTTGTGGAATAACCCTATGTATTGATGCAGGCTGGGAACTGAGTGACTGAGTAGCAGCCCTACCAAAAAGGATCCGAGAGCTGTGAACTACACCAGGTTGAACATGAGCCAACAGCGCGTGGCTGCTGTGAATGAAGGAAATCGCAGACTGGAATTCATTAGAAGGAGCATGACCAGCTTGTCAAGGGAAGTTGTTATTTTCCTCCGTGTAGTGGTTTAACCCAGCCGGCAGCTAAACACCACACAGCCGTTCACTCACCCTCCCTCCTCCCTCTCTGGGATGGGGGAGAGAAACGGGAAAGTAAAGCCCGTGGGTTGAGATAAGACAGTTTATTAAGACAGGAAAAATGATAATAACAATAATAATAATAACAACAATGATGATGATAATAGTACTACTACTAATAATGTGTACAAACAAGTGATGCACAATGCAATTGCTCACCACCTGCTGACTGATGCCCAGCCTAACCCCGAGCAGTCCGGCCCCCCCACCCCAGCTAACCACCCCTATATATTGTTTAGCATGACACCAGATGGGATGGAATACCCCTTTGGCCAGTTTGGGTTACCTGTCCTGGGTCTGTCCCCTCCCAGCTTCTGCTGCACCCCCAGCCTGCCTGTTGGCAGGACAGAGTGAAAAGCTGAGGCATCCTTGGTTTGGTGTAAGCACTGCTCTGCAACAATTAAAACATCGGGGTGTTATCAGCACTCTTCTCATCCTAAGCCAAAACATAGCATTCTACCAGCTACTAGGAAGAAAATTAGCTTTGTCCTAACTGAAACCAGGACGCTTTGTTTTCCACCAGTGAGACAACTCTGCAATAACTTTTTGGTGGCTCCTGGTTCAAGAGGGATGTGGAGAAACCAGAGAGCTTTTATAGAGAGCTCCCACGGATAAAGGGCCTACAGTACATGTCCGATGAAGAGAGGCTGAGGTGTCAGGCCTTGCTGAGTAAGGCAAAGAAGAAGCTACAGAGAAACCTCGTAACTGCCTACAGCTACTTGTTTGCTCAGTCCTCTGTAGACTCAGGGTGTATATGTATTAACGAGACAGCAGGCTGAGGCTTAGGATGTTCAGTATGCACCTGGAAAGGAAAAGCTGTTCATGAGGAAGGTAGTACAGCGCTGGGACAGGTCGCCTATCCCACGCTATGAAAGCCTGTGGGATCGCCTTCCTGGAAAGCGTTCAGGGTTCAGGTAGATAAAGATATGTTGGCACAGTCCTTGGGAAAGTCCCGGTCTGTGTGTGAAGTTCGGTGGATGACCTCTAGAGGTCCCTTCAGCCAACATTTCCACGATTCTGTCCCTTGTAGGTCTCTACTGATCTAAGAGACAAGAACCAACTAAAGACAATTCAAAATGGTAGACAAATGATACTGGTTAGCTGCAAACTACACAGGAATGTAAAGGAATGGAAACATTTTTTTTTTTCTTTGAGTTGTCTATACCACATATCTCATTGCCATAATATCCCTAAACCTTAGTAGTTTAGCTGGACTTTAAGATAAATAATTCAACTATATGTAGTTTTCTCACTTACAGTGCAGCAACAGAAATGGGGAATGACAAATCTGAAAAAAATTAAATAATGTAATTAGACATGCCAGCCATCTTCGGATCTGTTGTTAAGATTAACATTTCCATTAAGACAAAGCTTTCATTTCAAAGCAATTAATCTTAAAAGCTGTGCTATAAATCAAAAGACCACAATTCAGAATTGTTAATATATAAAACCACTAAAAAATATAGCAGGATGTTGGAAGGACAGAAATAAAAAGACGACGTTTATATTAAAAAACCATCCCCATACATCAGCCCCAATGTCATTTCCTCACCCTGCCTGTCCTTGGGGCCCACCCTTCACTCATATGCTGTCCTTTAAATGGGTCTGCACCTCTTCCTTGAGGCACAGGCAACGTCATTCCATGCCCAGCCTCTCTCTCAGACCATACAAGCCTCCCATGCCCTCCCCCCCCCCCCCCCCAGGCTGTGTGTAGTCACACACATAATTATTTTCATGGTCCCAGATGCTATTTCCCCGGAAAGACACACTGCTCCCATTGTAGACAGGCATGTGCTCTGCAAGGGAGCTTCCAGTGGAGGGACTGGGCAACAACAAGAAGCACAGGCACCAGAGCCCCAGATTGGCCCCGGGTCTTCATTTCTTTCTCCCCTCTCCTCACATGTCTGCACCCTGCATTTCTTACTCCTTAGGCTCAGTTTAGGCTCAGCACCTCTGGACAGGTGCTGGCCCCAGCTCAGACGTGAGCTGCAGAGGTGTCCCCATTAAGGCTGGGACAGCTCCACCAGGGCAGCTGGTATGCAGCAATCACTTCGGCTCCTAGAGGGGACTCACAAAGACTTAGCTCAACTCTAAGGAGAGAGGAGATGATATATATGTATATATATTTTATTTTATTATTATTTTTTTTTTCTTCCAGAAATTGCTTTATTTTATAACCCCTTCTTTTCATATACATTAGATCAGCATTTTACAAATGTCAGTGTCTAAGTTTAGACTACTCTGTTATGGTTAAGTAACTTCAGACGTATTTGGTATCTCTAGACAGAATGAAGTTAGTGTTAATTAGCATAGTGCTATGAGCAATTGAAAGTTGGGAGTTCTTATTTAAGAACTCAGTGTTAACATTAGGAACCAAATTTCATCTCATCACTAGTAAAATATCTGGCTAAGCAATTATATTAATAACATTTTCAGTTCTTCTAAAATTTTGGCTTCTCAGGTTTTATAGAGATTAGCATAATTTACCACCTACTATTGTAATGGCTACAAAATTCTGCAAAAACTTTTTTTTTTTTCCATTTTCTAAGTGCAGCAGAAAGCAATAACACTCCAAAAAAACTCCTCATATGTAGCTAAGTTGCAGATATCTTAGATACATAGTTTAGAATAAATTCCAAATCAAACACATACCCAGAAGGCCAAAATTAAAATCAATACTACTAGTAAACAAACGGATATAATAGAAATTTCTAAGTAATTGAAAGCGAGGCTATAACTTCTTATGTTACTGTTACTTGCAGCAGTTCTAAATTTGACCTCAGGCATCAGCTTCAAGGGATTGCAAAGAAAAAAATACATTCAGATGAGTTATGATAATCAGAAAACCTAACAAGCATGAATTTCCCTATTTACATTTCCAGTAAGGCCAAACAATGACAGCTTGGAAGCAAGGAAGGTGTATACACAGTTGCTGTATGCCTCAGTGTCTGCGAAGTCCTTTGAGACAATGCTAACAGAATGAATTATATTCTTCCACAGCATCCTCCCAGATTCTATCACCTGCAGCATATCATAAAAGCTTTCTCCATACACTTCTTGGTCAGCTCCCTGATTAAGTCAGAAAAAGACTAATATACAGAATAATAGAGATGGTTAATGTCAGGAAGAGTTCATATTTAATTCTCTCACAGAAGACAGGTGATATGAAACCAGTATGCACAGTCATCAGTCTATGAATCTTCTTTTTCAAGCCCTGCTGTCTTCTCTCAGTGCCTCAAAAAATGATAGAAGCTGAAAAAAGGCAGGACGTTTTTCTGGTAGCTGAATGAAGCAAAGATGATAGATACAGTTATTTACTTTTGAAATCATTCAGGAACTGCAGTCTGCATTTTTTTTCCCTTGACTTTAGCATGAAGAAAACAGAGAGACAATGATGTTTAAAGGGTAAAGAAAATTAAAGTTACTTTGTATATTTTCCTTATATTGTGGTAGTTAATATTCTTCCTTTGCATTAACATGTCCTACAGTAAGTTTTTTTTTCTTTTTTTTTTTTTCTGTCAGTTATATTTAAAAAACTATCATCACTGTCATTTCGTGGTATCACCAACAATATGCCAAATGGTCCTTTTTTGCTGGTGATAAACAAGTCATGGTTCATACAGAACAGACTAAAATTTAGTTGAGGAGGAAAAATAAATCAGGATTAATTCTTGGCACAGCAGACACAAATCTTTAAAAATAATATGAGCGTGTTCAGCATTTGATTCACAACTCATAGAAGAATCACAGATGGGATAACACAACCTTCCCATAAAAATAACCCCAGTGGGGTTGCACAGCTTTAGTGATCTAAAAATGTAGAGATCTGTCTAAATTATTTAAGGCACATGTATATGAATAGAGATAAGTTAATTCTATAATGGCTAAGATAGAAAGGACGAATGACCATAGGGAGGTATAGCAGTAATGGTCCTGTAATCATGGAAAGGATTTAGACAATTACCTTGGATCAGGACTCAAATTTTAGAACAGTAAAATTAGGTGAAAATAAACTCACTCTGCATATTATGTTGACAATCAAGCATATTTTAATGTTATTTACTTAAATTTGTGGTTCTGAGGAGAATCTTCTTTTATGTCCTATTTCTTGTGCTTTCTCCTCTTATTGTTAACAAAGTCCTGAATTAGACTGTTATATGCAATGTACTACATACAAAGCAAGGCTTTTATAAGAGAATTTACCATTTTGAACATTAATTCATCTGTGAATCCCAGTAACTCCTAATAATCTTTTTTTTCTGCAGTTAATATATGCAGTTATACATACCTCATGCCAGCAGTTGTACATTATCTGGTAGGTGATGTCTGAAACCAGTTGTGGTCTATAAAGTCTGTATCCCTGAGAAACTTTCTCAATCACTTGCATGTTATCATACAGCTCGTAGGGCTGCTTTCCCAAAGTGAACACCTCCCACATTAAGATACCTGCGAAATATTCACAGCAATGGAAGACAAGAAATGAAAGGCAAGGGAATCCTTTCCCAGAACAAGACGCACATGGAATGTGTAACCTACTCCACTTATTCATATTAATTAATTCATAAATTAATTCATAAAAACAGCCAGCTTTGTTAGAACTATTTTGTTGTAACTAAACATGTGATACAAACAGTAAAGTAAAAAAAAAAAGTAAAATTTTTATTTTATTCACAATATTTATTATTAAGACTGACAGTAAAGATTTTTTTTTCCACTGAGAAATTTATTGGATTTTCAACTTCTCTCCAGCTTGACGACTTAAGCATTGTAGTGTCACAGTGAGATCAGAATAAAATTGTATCTGAATTCCAGCTTTCCCTGATGAAAGCATTAAGTAGCCAATATTATTTGTTCTCAGACATCTACTTTTGGGATATGAATGCCAAATGTTCAGTTCTTTAGCCCTTCAAAGATACATGAGTTTAAAACAACTAAACAAGAACCAATGGATTCAGGCTTTGCTTCCACTGCATCAATGGATAGTGGTAAAATGAGAAAACACCTTCTAAGGAAAAATAGTGTTTCCCATTGAAGTTAATGCTGGTATTGAAGTTAATGACAATAATGCCTGGAGTCAGGATTTCATCAATCAGAACAAAAAGAAAATTTATCACCAGAAAATCCAACTTCTGATTGAAATGTATATGTTATAAAAAAGCTTGTAAAGGTCATTAACAATATTGGGAGACTAGCTGAAGTTAAAGATAAGAAGAAACACTGCATTTGGAAACACTTTCATCTGCTTTATTCACCATTGTTCAATGTCAAGAAGAGTGGGTTGCCAATCTTTCACCAATTTGACAGCTGCTAAAATTTTCTTACTGCAGGAGCAAACCCCTGTAAGTGGAATTTAAGTCTATTCAGAAGAGGCTGCCCTTTCTTTGCTACCTTTTGAAGACTTTTAGAAACACTGAACAGGCTCCAGGGATTTTAAAATAATAGCTTGAGAACCACTGAAGTAGAAGTTCAAATGTTTTAAATTCATGGGTAGAAGGTGGTCTGCAAATGCATCTTATTCTTTGCAGAGTCTCCATTAGCACAGTTTCTCTGCCACAGCTGGCTCATGCAAAGTGTCTGTTCTGACCTCTGTGACTAATAGAAAAACTCTTTTGAGTTGGGCAGCGCAGATTTATGGTCTACAGTCAAAGATACTGTTTGATCTCCACTGCCAACAGTTCCCTTTGTTGCATCCTATTAAACACATACAAAGCAACTGGGGAGTGGACAAGGTTTCTATGTGACTATAAGAAAAACAGTCGGGCTAAAAATCCAGAGTACAGGCTTTGATGCATATAATTAATAAACAAGCTGTAACTTCTTTTTACATTCTTTCAGTGTGCAAATGTCTAGTATTTTCATGTGGTATGCTAAGGAAAGCCAAACATGATTGCATATATGCATACATATTTATATGTTAAATTCCATACTTACCGAAGGCCCATACATCTGACTTGCTGCTAAATTTGGTGTAATTAAAAACTTCTGGTGCTGACCACTTCACTGGAAACTTGGTTCCTAATGAGCTTACATACAGATCATCCAGAACATACCTACAGTGCAAGAAACAAACTTGGTTGTGACTGAGTTATAGAATCATAGAGTCACAGAATGGTTCGGGTTGGAAAAGACCATCTAATTCCAACCCCCTGCCATAGGCAGAGACACCTTCCGTGAGACCAGGCTTCTCAGTTGCAGTAAAATACTGCTTACTCTTTCTTCCTTGCATATCAGAGGGTTCCTAGGAACAGCCTGGACAGAATTCCAAATTTCCAAAGGATACCTGGTATCTATAATTGATAGACCAGGTCCTTGTTATCAACTTATTAGATAAATAATGCAGAATCAAAGATGAATGTGGTCAGGCCATCTTGTCCATTTTCCTGCTCAAATGTGATTATTCCCAACACCAAATCAGGTCAGCTATGGCTCTATGTAGCCAAGTCTTAAAAGCCTCCAGAAATGGCAATTCCACAGTGTCCCCAACTAACAAAGTTAAACTAAGTTGCCTGTTGCACTACCTCCTTGTGAAAAGCTTCTTGTTGTCCAAACCTGAACTTCCTGAGCTGTGTTATGTGACCAGTGTTCATGGTTATATCACCTGGCACTGCTGAGACAAATTTGGCACCATCAGTTTTATAACTGTAAGTAGCCATAAGCAGCTTTCAGGTTTCCTCTTAGCCTCCCCCTCTTCACCAGACTAAGCAGCCCATGCTCCCTCAGCTATCCTCAGAGAACGTGTACTCCAGGATGCTCATCCTCTCCCACTTCTCTCCACTGAGGCCACTGATGGAGATGTTTAGCCCCCAAATTAGTTGCATATCCTCTACACAAAGCAAGCTATGAGATTTCCTTGACAAGCATTAGTTGTGAAATCACTCAGCTACATCTGGGCTTTAAGCAATAACTTTTTGAGACAGCAAACTATCTTTATTCTAACCTCATGATGGTTTATGGTCATTAATGGATAGAAGACACAAAGAGCTGTAACACGTTGTGGCTTAACCTTGCCAATAGCCAGGAGCTAGCTAAACAATGCCAGTAAATTATAGCTACCCTAACATCATAGCTTCACAAAGATCCCAATTCTTTTACTTACCTTGTCATCCCGAAGTCAGATACTTTCACCGTAAGATTGCTGTCAACCAAACAGTTTCTAGCAGCCTTTAGTAGAAAGGTGAGAAAATAGATGAGTAGAAGAAGACCAAAGAGGAGCAAATAACATCTTGGTAGTTTGCTATCATTTATGATGTATCATCATTTCTGTCCACTAGCATTTCAAGAAATAATTATATTCTTTGATTGAAACAATGAAGTTGGGAACTGTAAGATAGTGGTAAGTAGCTCTTATCATTATCTCAGCTGTAATAATGATATTGGGGGATGAGAAACCCACATTTGCTTGGAAAGACAGCAACAGAGCTAGAAACTAAACCCTGTCTTTAGAATTGCATCATCCTCCAGGGGCTTTTTGTGTAGTCTCAGAATGTACCAAGGCATTAAAAGCAGGAAGGAAAACATTGATTTGATTATTCACATTGCATTATAAACAGAGTGGAACAATAAAAGATGATATAAACAGTCTGTTTTATGAAAAGTTCAGCATGAACCTAGTTCTACAAATGATCACTAGAGAACACTTATCTGAGGCTGTATTCTCTGCCTGCATGCTCATTAATTTTTGTGATGTAGTTTGAATCTACAGTCCTCAACCTGAAATCAAGCTCAAAATTTATTCCCGTTTTCCCATGGTGTAAAGCCAGTTTTCAGAATCTGATTTTGTATTTATAACTTGAGTTCTGCTACCTAAGCTGTCTGACATTCCTGATTTCTGAATCAGGTGTGAAAATTAGTAAGCTATAGATTTAACAACTTGGTTTACAAATAGGCACAAATCTTTGAAAACATCAGCAATGCAACATTTAAAATGCTACCTGAGGAGATGGCATCCCTACTGGAAAGTTAAGCAAGACTATAACAAATATTGTCACAAATATTCCAACATATTTTTGTCTGGATTAAAATGTAAAACATTGCTATTGACTCTGAAGCACAATATACCAGAAATTTGGGAAGGCTCACTTTTAACAGGCCCATAAAATAACCACTTATTTCTCCAAAGACTTATACTACCATTCTTGATAGCTAAGTTTTGCAGCAACTTGAAAAAATTGACTGAAGGCAGTGGCAGAGAAATGTATTTAAGGGAGAGGGCAACTGCAGACTTTTAGGTTCTGTTCCTGCTTGCAATGCACCAGAGTAAATTCCCATTTATCCTAGTAGTGGTCACACTCATTTTATAAGAGAAAAAGTTTCCAATTAAACAAATCCTTAACTCATTAACATGTGACCCACATCTTTAATGCTACACCTCTTTCTCCTGGAGGACTAAATTATCACTGGACAGACCTCTTTGCTTTATTAATATTATAATTGGATATCTCTGCTGCCAAGTGGTGCATAAACCCCTGAGGCCAGCACCCACAAATGTGGGCAGCACGGTATGCAGTGCTGTAGACTTGCCAGCTCAGCTCTGAAACAGAGCAAGTCAGCTTGTTTACATGGGCCTTTAGTGCCCCTAGGCCAGATTTGTACACCAGCTGTGTGTCTCTAACCTGCAGACTATGATGCTTTTTTGGGTGAAGGCCTACAGAGCCAGAGCAGCTGTGACTGAACCTAAAGGCAGAACTGCCTCTGCCTATCCTGTTCCAGTTCTCCTGTGCGATAGCTTACCAAGTCTCTGTGTATGAACTGACAGCTCTCCAGAAACGCCATAGCATCACAAACGTCATAACATATTTCCAGAAGCTGAAGGGGTTGCAGCTCCTTCCCATGACTATGCAAGTAGCTAAGCAAACTGCCGTTTGACATATATTCCATCACTATATAGATGGGATACAGTTTTGAGCATACACCATACAGTCTAACAAGTTTGGGATGATTAAGTTTCCTGAAACAAATAAAAATAAAATAGTTAAAGAATAAATAGCTACGATTTTTCATTTCTGTAAGTTTTGTCCTTCAAATATTAATGTAGCATACTCTGAGACATTCGTGAGACTGGATACAATCCTATCACAGGCTGTAAATTATTCCTTTTTAAGAAGTACTGAGATGGCTTCTGCTCATTACTGGGAGACTCAGTATTGATGGTAACCAAAAAAAGACTCAGTATTGATGAAATGACAACTTCATAGTCGAAATCTGAAATAAGATTAAGCAGTGCAAATGTGCAGCCTTATTAGTGGAAGAAAATAGAAATGAGCAGGTATGGTGGGTCTTTTACCTTAAAATTTTCTACTAAAATCAAGCTGCAAAATTTTCAGACTTGGAATTCTGATTGTATCAGCTAGTTGACTGCCTGAAATGTAGTACATACATTTAAAATATAACAGAAATATTCTTGAATTCATGTGCCTCGGTTATCATTTCATGGAATTTCATTGGACATTCTAACATGATTGCCTCTTTGGAGTCAGACTAAAGCTGCAAGTCACATGTTCATATTGATGGCATTTTCCTGTTATTCATCTCATTCCTACCTGCAGGATGGCAGGAACATCTTTCTAACCATTTCAGTAAAAATGCTAATGAAGCATAGTTTTAAGTGATGTATGTGGAACCTCTAACTTGTAGAAGAGATGTTAATTGAAAACTTTTTTGTAGATGACCCTATCAATCTCTGTGTTGTTCTTTTGGTAATATTACATGGCTACATATTTAGCCTGTGCCTAATGTACCCAACCCTATTTAATGATATTTTTAAGAGGAAAATATTTTTTCCTGTGTCTGCTATGTATTACTGATTAATGAATGGAGAGATCATTGCTTCCAAATAATTAAGCACTGCCACAGCTTACATCATGGTCTGAGCTTCTTCTGTGAATTCATCTTCTGACATTGCTCCCTCTTTAACCATCTTTACAGCCACATCATATTGTCCCTTCCACTTTCCCAGATGCACCTCTCCAAACTGACCACTTCCTAGCTCTCTCAACAGGACAATTTCTTCTCGCTTCAGCTCCCATATTCCTAGTGGGACAAAAGAAATTCCCTTTAGCAAAAAAATGGGCAAATGAGGGCATGGCATCTACCACATGCAATGGCTTTGTTTTCTCTGAAGGGTTGCAGAACAACCTGCACTGAGGCAACATACCTTTTTCTCATCTAAGCTTTGTGTTTGAGTTATAGAAGGACACTACAATTCCTGAAAGTGTTGTTCGCTACTACCTGGATTTTTGCCTTATAAACAGATTTGAGGAAGTTTTAAGTATCAAATGACGATATATATTTATGTAGGGGATTAGAAAACAAGTATTACTGTGCCAGGCAATGTGGCAGAGGGAAGAAATGGCATTGACTCAGATGTGCTGGGGAAGAAAGCACACAAAGCCTTTCACGGTTGATACAAAATTTGACTTAGGGTCCCTTAAAAAGGCATAACATAAAAGTTGACATAAAATACCTTTGCATTCACCTAGTCCTGGACATAAACAAGACACACATGAAGGAAGGGATACCCTATTTCATAGAACCATAGAGTCTCAATGCTGTTCTGGACAACAGGAAGCTATGGAAGGGGCTGGATGACTGAAAGATCATCTTTCCCAAATTCTCACAGGGTAGGAGGCTCTGCATTGTCTGCATGGACAAACTGAAAGGGCCACCAAACAGTGAGCTCAAGGATTCTGCAACCTCTTACAAGCCTGAACACAGTAAGGGTCACAATTTTCTGGTTATTCATTTCTTGGTGGCCAAGACTGACACCAGATTCAAAAATGAAAGTTATCTTCCTACCATTTCCCAGTGAAGCTGTGTCTGGGACTTTATTTACTTGCATAGATACTGCATGCCGTAGCCTTGTCACGATACCTACAAAGAAAACCTCTTAAAGTTGACAATACATAAATGACTTCTCTGAATCAAAGAAAATACAGGGGAATTAACAGACACACGCACACACCATATTACAACCATCCAGGTAATGACAGAGGACAACGTTTAGCAGATGCATCACTTCACAAGACTGAGTGTTTTCTGTGCTTAAGTGCTATTCCAGCAGAGGTATTGCAAGAAAAGGTAGTACAATACCCAAAAGCACTCTACAGAAAAGCAAAGCAACTATTTTGATTGTGAACATGGTAGATCAAGTTCCACCTAAATTCCCCCAAAAGATATTTTGATATTTAGAAGATTCAGTATCGAAAGTGATTCATGATAACTCTGAGAAGCCCAGAAGCCTAAGCCAAAACCAATCAAGTAGAAAAAACACACGGGATTACCTGCTGAATTGTGCTGGTGATAGTGTATAAGTTTGGGAATTGATTCAAAACAGTAATTTTCAGCGAGGTAATACTTGTTCTGAGGGGTTTTGTGCACATGGTAATGTTTGACTGTTCCTTTTTTACTTCTGGAAAACACAACAAAGTGCTGTGTATGTTTGAGTGTTACAAAGTGCCTTCCAGACCATGGACGAATAGTTAGTTGCTGAATGAACTGCAACACCCTTCCCTTCCCTTCCCTTCCCTTCCCTTCCCTTCCCTTCCCTTCCCTTCCCTTCCCTTCCCTTCCCTTCCCTTCCCTTCCCTTCCCTTCCCTTCCCTTCCCTTCCCTTCCCTTCCCTTCCCTTCCCTTCCCTTCCCTTCCCTTCCCTTCCCTTCCCTTCCCTTCCCTTCCCTTCCCTTCCCTTCCCTTCCCTTCCCTTCCCTTCCCTTCCCTTCCCTTCCCTTCCCTTCCCTTCCCTTCCCTTCCCTTCCCTTCCCTTCCCTTCCCTTCCCTTCCCTTCCCTTCCCTTCCCTTCCCTTCATTGCTGCAGAGATTTTGTTCATGACCAGTCACACCAAGCAGCATGTCCATAGCATGCTCACAGAAATGATATACATTCTTTGGATACTCACTCTTGAAACTTGCTGAATACAGACACAGTAAATGTTCCTGCCTGGCTAGAAGATTTCCGCACCAAAAAAGCACCTTCTTTTCCCTAATTATTAAAATAATAATAATAATACAAGAAACACTGAAGTTGGGATTCACCCCAGTGAACTTTAGATTTCTATCAAAGGAGAGAAGGAGACGTGACTCATACGACATCCTTTAAGTAGTAAATTAGGACAAGATAAATTATGTCTTAGAAATACTCATTTCTCTTCACTAAAAAGGGTATCTAGGTAACTGGCTGTGGTATCCCACTGTAGATGTTTAAAACTAGGTGAGTTGTGCCTCAGTCCAGACATGAAGCAAGTAGTGTGCCATTTTTGTGTGGTACATAGATACAGATTTATTGCAGGGGAGATTTAGCAGCTACACCTCTGATGTGCTAGATATGGCTAGTACATGGATGAAAGAAGACATCCAGAACTTCATATAGAGGCCAAGCTTCATTGTTGTGAAGTTCAGACTGAGACATAGACCCTTTTCTGATTTGCCACACTTGAATTTCATTCCTGAACCCATGGCACAGGCCTAAGGGAAAGGACATTGAGACAAGGCTCACAAAGAGTTGGGTTTTCTCAAAGTAGTTAGTGGCTGAGTGCCAATTATTGAAGCTGTGAGAAAGCAGCCAGCTGCCAAGGGAAAAGACAATAACTTGTTTACACTGGACACCTAAGCCGAAAGCACAGCTGAGGCTAGATCTCCTGCAGAAAGGTGCACAGATAAATCCTTCTGCAGTTGTCTTTTGTGATGGCTGGTACACCTGAGCCACCCCGCAGTTCTAGTCTTTGCTCTCAATCTGCAGGCATAGCACTGTTTTGCTCAAGTTTCCCTGCTTTTCTGGGTGAAGTTTTACTTCATATCCACATGTTATAAAACTAACAAAAAACTCGTCTAGACTGACCTGCAGGAAGAGCCACACTGGAGCAAACAGAGGCTTAGAGCTAAAACCAATACGCAGAGCCATGGGGGGAAATGTACATGTTATGGCTTTGCTCCAGGCCTATTTTTGAAGTGTATCATTTGTTTGTCTGTGTAACAGCCATCAACACATCTGGACATTTTTAGAGATCTGTTTATCGGTACCAAATTAGCACAAGAGTTTCCAGCACTGTGCAATACGACAGCTATTTGAAGAGCATCAGCATCCTCTAGCTACACAGTATAGCAAAGGCAACTGGCACACAAACATTTACACAGTTATTCATATACAAGCAATAAAAGATATGCAGGACCTTCTGACGGAGCAGCTGCTCAGACTGGGCACGGGAGATACCATCAGCATACCAACTGCAAGGAGAAATATGGGGTTTGTTATTGATAGGCTGATTTCTAGACAAGGCACAACAGATTCATGAAAAATGCCATACATTGTAAATATTTTCAAAACTGCTTTGAAAAGCCAGAAATTAGACTTGTTACGCATTTGTGATTTTGGGCCATGATAAGAAGGAAACCACTAGTTTCCATGTGCTTCTGACGTGTCTCTTCATTCTGAAATATCAGGGCCTACTCTGTGACTTCAACTTTTTACAGTAACTTTTTACAGGGTTGGAGAATAACTCCTAACACCTTACTAGTGTAGGAGACTGATTTGTCTAAATGTCAAAAGCTTTTTTTTTTTTTTCAAAACCAAATACATTCCTTCTTTTGGAAGCCTGTGGGTAGTGATGCTGATGATGACCTCTAAGCTGCTGACAAGTTATATAGTTATTACCATTAATATAACATCAATGTATAGAATTCCATTGTTCTAGGAAGTTGCATAAAGTGGAATGGCTGTGGAATAAAGTGGAGTGGCCCAAAGAATATTTCAGTTCTCACAAAGACATATCCTACATACTCACTCGTGCTGTGCAATACTCTGCTCTTCTGATGATGTGTGCTCATCGACACTTGAGTTTTCCCTAAAAAGACAAAATAATATACTGAAATTGTGAAAAACTAGTTATGGAAATTGCTTTCCTCAGGTCATACTATATATTTTTTGAGCAATTGCTGCTATTACACCATGGCCTATAGTGAACATTTAAACTGTTGAGACATATTTAATTCTTTTTTTTTTTTTTTTTTTTTTTCCTGACTTGGCAAACACTTACATGGCCTTTCCTCTCCACTATGCAATGTATTGGAAAGACAAATCTGCTCTGTGCGTGTTGTAGCAGGCAATGAGACTATATATGCCTTCACCGACCTCATGAAGAGATTGCATCTACCGTTTCAAAATTTACATGGAAGATTTCCAAACCTGTACAATGATATACTTCCCAAATAAATATTCTATGACAGACAATAGATAGAGTTCATGTGACAGAAAAAGATACCTCTAAAATAATCTTTTGTGCAAAAATAATAGTGATTCTAATTAATTCTGGATTTTTACATGTTACTATTATAGTGATTGCATTTTGTTGTTGTTGTTGTTTGTTTGTTTTAAAAGTAGGAAACCTTTGAATCTTATCCAGTATGGTTTACTATGAGAAAATCTTCTAAGCTTCTGTAAGATTTTCATTCAAACACTTTGGCATATACTTAGTACTTACAATGTCATATAATCTTACTAAAAAGTCAGATCTGATATATCACTTTGACAGACTAAGACTCACTTTACCCTGTACTGGAATGCTCACTTATTGCATGAGATGCATGAGAGTGCTAGCAAGGGTGACATTTTAATGCTGAAATAAGACTACAAAGACTGAAATCCCAGCACATTGAAGACAGTGGCCAAACCCTCCTGATTTAAATGAAACCAGGATTTTCAACTGATGTTTTTTGCATTATGAGTCAAGAAGACAAATTGTACTTGATTCTACACCTTGAAGTAAATGTTATGGTTAGTACTCAGAAAGTTACTTAAGAAGAAAAATATTCCAAAAATGTTGCCTGATCTTTTCTAGAGTGGTGAGGAGAACATTTAAGCAGTGGATGGCTGCATATTGATTCACCTTGGCTCGTCATCATTCAGGGATAACTTTCTCAGGTAAGTGCTCGGTACAAAACCTTCATTCCTGCAAAATAAACAGTTCACAGTTCAGCTATCATACATGATTGCTTCTTAAAATTGGTCACTTAAAATAGGAAAAGGGATTAATCAGACAGTCGCTTTCTAGAATGCCACTAACAGAAATGCTCATGGTTAAAACATTTATGCTTTTTACATGACATGGAGGAAAATGCAGAGGTAATTTTGCTTTAGGAGGCTACATTTCAATGAGTTATTCTTTTTGCTAGTCACTGAAAAGGCTTCTTCCTCAGTGATTGGCTTCATCATATGGAAGATTGAAGCAACTGTTCAACAATATCATTACATGCCATCTTGGTTGCTGTGATGAAAGATGCCAGTGACTAATGGGTGCCATCAGAGTATCCAAGGTCAAACACAGACAGTCAATAGGTAGGCTTAGAACTCTTCCCCACACAATGTCAGATGCAATTGAGAAGCTAAGCTAAGGGAATATGGACAGCTGAGCTACCACTTAAAGCAGCAGGCAGCATGACATGTTGAACTAAGTTATGGGGACCTGTAGTCATCCACAGAGTGGTAAGAAGGTGGACTGTATGCTGCACCCATCAGGAAAATAAATAAGGGGAATTAACATACATTTGAATATGGATGGAGACAGAAGAGAAGGGTTTCTCTACCATGGATCTCAATAGAACAAGAAGAAATCTGAGAGGGTATGGAATCTGAAACAGGTAACTGCCATCTGTTTGTTTCTACTACATCTGAAACACCAAGATGGTCAGTATTTCCAAGCAGAACTCTAAGGTTTTATTATGATATAAACGGACAGGGTTTGTCCTTGCAGAATCAATACTGCAAAAGTCTCAGTTTCTCAAGCCAAAGAAAAATGTATGTCTATAAATATACGTCTATAACTTTAAATGTCCTCCTTTCTCTTGATTTCTTTCTGCTCTTTCACTCATCTCAGAACACTTTGTTCAGCCTTCATAAGCAAAGCTGCCTGTATTGTACACTTTTACATAGCCATCATCATCACCATTCCAGTGATGGCCTTTAAAAGCATGTCTCAGATTACTCAGTTATTATTGCCTTAGAGTTGCCAGAGTTGTGTGCTGCTTTCTTCACCCAGAGCAGTACGCCAGTCCTGTGATTTTAATTTAATGTTGATTTATTTGTTTGCTTACTTGCAGATGTAAACTTAATCAATGAATTATGAGTGGATCAAGTCATTTCATTTTCTTCCAAACCAGATTGGAAATCCCCTAGCTCAGAAATTCTTCTCTTCCACATTTCTATCATGTACATAAAGTCAAACTCAGCTAGTATCTATCATGAGACAGACAAGGAATCATATCTCTTCCAGGCAGCCTCTGTTTTCTGTACTGCCTTTGTCTCCAGTGTACTCTGAAAGCTGTTTCTTATTTATTGACTTGGGAAGAGGTTCTCTTTTCTATACCAGCTGGATATTAATGAAAAATGTCTTATTTTAAGTAGTTGAAGGGGATTCCTCCACTTGTGAACCTCAAAGGGAATAATTTAATGCTTCTGTCCTCTGCAGGATGGGGGTGCTCTATCTCTTTGGGAAAGTATTCCTAAAGCTTGTGAGAGACTGAAGTGAGAAATTATTCCTGCTGCAGCAGTTCCCACTGGTCTCCTGTGTTCTGACTGCTATTACAATAGTGACGGTGTTGGTCTAAGGTTGATTTCTGCATGCTCAAGAGGCAAAGGTTGTGAGCAGAGATTTTATCTTTTATTCACTGAAACTAAAATGGACAGCTTCAGAGTGCACAAGCCCTTCTTCAGGCACATATCAGAATTACTGCCAGTATAGTAAGGCTACTATTTTAGCTGGTATACAGGCAGTGATTACTGTGAATTGCACCCAGTCTGGCAGCCACGGATGTTAATGAAAGTGGAGTTGCACATGAGAAAATGAGGCTTCTCCAAAAAGGTTTAATAGCTACTAACATAGTTAAAACCTAAGGCTAATTTTAAAGATCCTGTAAGGTACCAGGACTGCCTGAAGTGTTGCCAATGAAGATAAGGTATGTGGAATATCACGATCATGAAAAAGAAGTATTCTGCAGTGCATACTTACCCTTCCAAATCTCTCACTTTCCACCAGGCAAAATCTTCCTCTTGCAATACCTGATATTTATTGCATTTGACAAGCCGGATAGCTGAATCTCCTAAGGGTTCGTAGTTGCATTGGGCCACAGCCATATTCAGGTCTGACTTACTTGGTGATAGTACCTGAGGCAGGCTTCTGCGTCTCAACTTTGAAGACAGAGGAAATACAATGACAAGCAGATGCATCACAGGGTACAGTAAGAAATACCACACAGCGTGTACGCTATTACTTCTATCTTCAACATGTACAATGATATTAAGCAAATTAATCAAAGCTAATAATGTCAGCACAGGCAAGCACCTTGTCCTTCATTCGTGTAGAAGAACATTTTAGAAACTGTTGTCCACATTTGTGAGACAGGTGAGAAAATAGCCAAGTTCCATCATGTCACCAGAAGTATTACATTAAGTGGAAGCTGACACAGCTGTAATTAACAAAGCTCTAATTAACATGATGACATAATAGACTGGACTCTACCAAAAACTTACCACCTACCTGAAGCTGATAATGTTTATTGAACAATTGCAGTTCATGTGCTAGGAACCATGTGACTAAATTGTGTTTACCTATAACGAGGTGAAATGATGTCCTGTTGAATCAGAAAATCCCATCATAGTATTATAAAACAACTTTTTTTTTTTTTTAATGTCTGTTGATCAATAGTAATCTTAGCATGAAGCACAACAAGCATTAGTCAATTGTTACTACCACTCAATGAATACAAAAAGCTATATGAATTATAAATTGTTGCCTTTTCTTATTGTCATTATTGACTAGCTTGGATGTTTCTCTGCTAAGCACACTCAACATAAGGAACTCCAGTTCTTGGTGGCTAACTTTCCCTATGCAAACTAAACAAGTGTATGTATGTAACTTTGGGACTCATTCATCTTTGACCTGGGTCTTCAGGTGAAATGTGTCTTCCTACAGAAGTCTCTATCATCAGGAGGTCTACACAAATAACTTGGATTTGAAGTCTGTCATTAAAGTTAGGTTATGTCAATCAAAAAGCCATAGGCAAAGGGGCATCTAAAATTTAGGTACAGAAATGCATTTAGAGATCGGAGAAATGTCATAAATGAGAAAATCCAGATATCACAACTCTTTAAGAGAAGGAAAAACTACATGCAGAACACTGACAGAAAAGGATAGGGAAAAATAACAAAGAGTTAGAAGGGACTCCAGATGCCAACTATTTATTTTATATTATTATTTTAGAATTGAAAAGCTCTGTAATACAATACTAGGGAAGAATGCCAAATGTCTTGAAGCAGGCTGTGATTCTTTGAAGTTAAGTCCAAAAAAACCATGGCATTGTATATTTGCTTGTCTCCTCTTTACTGACATTTCTTTATTTAAGCAAGAAGAAACCAAAGAGCCAAGTGAATGCATGACTGAGTCCACTAAGCAAGAAGACACACAGTATCTCTTCCTGTAAACACAGGGAGCCTCAGTCTGATCTCACTAAGTTCCTGTGGAGATGATCCTTTTTTTTTTTTTTTTTTTTTTTTTTTTTTTTTTTTTAAAGAGGAATCACTAACAGAAGAACCCTCCTCATTTGCCTAGACTTAGATATGTTACTCATCAAGTGCTACTACTTGAACCCAGGAAAGCTGGCTTCTGTTTGTCATATCTGATTTCAGTGGAACAAAGATTATAGCTTGAGGGCCTGTGTTAGGCAGGACTCAAATCTTAGACTTCTTGTAGGTTTTGTGGAAAATGACAGAACTAGAATTGCCTGCAGCTGTCAGAAAGATGGATAAGTTTAAAATACAGAGATTTAACTGTTTGTTTGCTTGTTTGTTTGTTTGTTTTCCCCATAAAAACATGTAGCGATGTTAGAGCAAGCTGATGCTTAGAGCAAGTAAAAGTACTTATAAACTCATGTGCAACTCTGAGATTTGGACTTGGTAACCTTTAGAAATTAAATTTTTTATTTCTTCACTTCCTCTGTTTTGCTTATGGAATGATCAGGGTGTCATGCTTTGATGGAGATTTCATCTTGCTGTGTGAGCACAAGAAAGAGCAAGGCATTGGCTAGAGTAAGTGGCAGAGTTATGATCACAGCAAGGAGCTTTGTTTTGTCCAACCAGCCAGGGGACAGAGCCAGCCAAAGATGAGCACATCAGATTTGCATCCTTTTGTTTTTTGCTGCTGGATGTGTACTTGTCTGTTGCAATGTTCTGGATGGACTTCATCTGGAACCTGGTACAGATTAATGTCTTGGTTTGTGTCCTTATATACAGCTTTCCATTTCCAGAACTGGCTGAAAGACCCAGGGCATGTAACATTCTAGTAGTAACTGAATGGACTCTGTTATTTCCTTTATGCTGTCTGTGATATTATTGTTATTTCCATATTGAGGACTTCACCACCACTATCTAGAGAAAGCTGTAGGTAACAGTCTGAGATTCAAGTGTGACAGGTACAGAGGTATGGCTGCTGTCTGCAAAACTGTGCTGCCACTGTGCAACTGGAGGCATGTGCAGCATCATTTAAGCTTCCATAAACCTTGTCCAATGCATTAGCATGAGAAGATACATGTGTGCACTCAGTGAATTTCTATCTGACCTACATGAAGAATTTGCCATTACACTGAGAGTGGCTGCCAGGCGCGAACAGAGATGAAAGTATTTCTAAGACAGGAAGCTCCTGCTGTTATCAAAGCACAGGGGAAGTGCCCAGTGCTCTCCATGAAGGCATGTTTGTGACCTTTATTCTCTGTAATGGCATCACTCTTCAGGAACCAGCTCCTCTGTGGGAGACTAGTGGTACAATGTTGAACTGATGAAAGGGATAGACACATCAAAGGTGAAAGATGTAAGGAAACACAGTAGTGCCTCTGGTCAACTGAGGTGAGAGCAAGGGAGCGAGACTTGCAGGGGTTGGAAAGGTGAGGGACATGAACTGGGAGGTAGATGGAAGGAAGGCTGGAAGTTCAAGTGGGACCTTGAATGACTAAATTGTGTTGATGAGACAGCAAAGCAAAAATGTGCTAAAAACTTATAGAAGTAGCTCTGGAACTAAATATAGACTGTTCCTTGCCATGAGAAGTCAGCTTCTTAATCTGATCTATATGATACATTTTGGGAAAATTAAGTCAAGTTGTAACCAGATCTGGTAGTTATTTTATCTGCATTTACTGAAATTGTTTTGGAAGAATCAATCTAAATATTGTCACGATCCTGCTTTTTAAATTTTCTTTTCAAAATATCATCTCTGAAATTGAGCAGACAATGAAAATAAATCATAAAGGCCTAGCTGAAGCCAGTCTGTTCAGCAAGAGATTTGCATGGCTGATGTTCTCTCCAGATAAACAAAGCATCTTTTGATGGAAGCCAGGCAAAGCAGACCACAGTATTCAAAACAAGTTACATGGCTGCATGTTCACAATGCCATTGTTTTCAGATCTCATTATTAGAAAAAAAAAGTCAAAAGCTTCTTTGATAAAGTATATTTTCAAGGCTTTGTTGTTGTTGTTGTTGTTATTATTTTTGTTATTATTATAGAGCTTAATTTTACAGCTTGTGTTTTTATCTTCTGTGTCTTGATACTCTTATGTGTTTCTTAAAGCCCTGGTTGTCTGTGTCAATTGCATACATCAGAATTCCATTCTTTTTTAAAATTACTTTCTGATTAACAAAGAAAAGCAAGGAAATGGACCCAAAGTGTATCCTAAAGATATAGAAGACAAATGAAAATAAGGCAGAAAACAGTTTTTAAAATTCCATGATTCAAAGCCCTTTTTCATCAAGCACCTTGATAAACTGCTGCAAGCAGGTGTTTTGTTTTGTTTTGTTTTGTTTTGGTTTTTTTTTGGTGTTCTGTTGTCCTGTTTGCCCTTTGGGTCTGTATGCCTAGCTTTCTCAGATGGAGAGAAAGGCCCTGAAGGTGCTGGTGGGATAACACATTCCTGGGTTTCTGTCTGATATAAAGTCAAGATAAAGGCAGGAGTGCTCAGAAGCTCTTCCAAATTCATTAACTTAGAGGTTGTCTCTGTAGAGGCGGGCTAAACAGACATTCCTAGTGAGGCATCTGTACTCCTGACCCAACCTCAGACCAGCATAACTTGAGATTTGAGTGAGAAAAGTGTAGTCCATCCACCACTTCTCACCCAAACAGTGGCATATTTGTTTGTGTCTTCAGTTGCTATGTCTTCTCCAAGTACTGCAAGCACCATTTTCTCTGGTGACTGTGGTAGAGGGGAGTTTTGGGCATCTCTAGGAATGGGGACCTCCTACACACTAGAGCTCGTTTTGATGTCATTCCCTGATCCTGCTGGAAATGTCTGTAAAGTAAAAGATGTCACTGCAAGGACTGTAGCTTCTACTGTCACCAGCCTGTTAAGTGAACTGAAAGTGGCTGAGACTTTCCCAGTTTGCCATTTACAGCACACTGAAGATGGAGCTATGTCCTTCCCTTCACCATGCTGCTGGACAGAAGGATGCTGTAGTCTGACTGCATGTGAGAGGCTGAGACCAGCTCCAGTGAGATGCTGTTTGCAATTCTCTCTCCCACCCTACAGCACTTCCCATCACCTGGATGCTGGGTCTTTCTTTGTAGGATGATACTTGAAATTTTGACCTACCAGTGTTTGAGGAACTGGAGGCAGTGGTTTCACGGACCAGGTTGTGCAACACAGAGTCACATCTGGAAGAGAGGGATTAAAAACATACCATGAATTAAGTAAGGATGTGTTTCTTGAGGCTTTCTCACTTGCAGTTCTATACAGTGGCAGTGACAGCATAGCAAACAAATATTTGTGACAGCTGACATTTTACCTCACTGTGGTATAGACCTGTTTATCTCTGTATTTCCCAACCTTCTCTTAATTCAAGCACCATATCAATATATTTTAAAAGTCCTTCAATCACTGCCTTCATCTATGCCAAAATAAAAGTTCAGGGAAATTTGAGGTTGTATTTTTCTCTTTAGTTTTCCATATTGTTTTAGATTATTTGATTGCATACTAAGGAGACTGAGAACTTATTTTTATTCTTTTTTTTTTTTTTTTTTATAGTTTTATGGACACTTATGCTCTATGGAGCATCAGTTAAGAAATACTGTTTTCAATTACCCAGTGCCTACAAGACTGAGGCTGTCTGGAGTCTTCCCTATGCAGGCTGTGTCCCTGTGCTCCACGTATCTCCACTAGCAACCTCAGGAACTTGTTTAGGAACAAATGTAGAGTAGACAAAGCACAATATCTTGCATGTATGCATTATTATATCAGGCAGAAATGAAGCATTCAAAATACCAAATTTCTCTTTGCAGTTCTTCTTTTGGCTAAGTCATCCATGGCTGACAATGAGGTATTTCCTTGCCCTTGCAGATGACCAGGGGTTTCACAGACTTACTGGCTTATGTTGTGAAGCTATATGAAGCTATTCAAATTAGTGTTACAAAACAGTTGACAACTCTCTATATTATTCAGTGTTCTATAATCATGAAACCTGTATTAATAGCAGATAAGCCTAGGTCATTAATTTCAGTTATCAAAAGCAAATGCTTCATTGTTATAAGTGTCACAGATATAAATCAGGCTCCCAACTACTCACACCTACTTTTCATATTTTGTCTTTGAATTTGGGGTCTTAGATTTTTGACTGTGACAGTAAATGCTCAAGAGCAAATTTCAATCATGATTGAAATTAACATCTCTGTCAGTGCTCTACACTTCTTGATAATCAAGCTTTAAAAGGCAGAAACCCAGATACTCTTAATCTGCTATTCCCTTTCCTTAATGTGGGATTTCTTAAGCGTGTACACAGACATAAGGGAATTCCCTTCTGAAAACGTGAAAACTGAGAGTACCATTTTACAGATTTTCCTCTCTCAGTCTTTACAGATTGAAAAATAAGAAATACAACTAAGTTCAACAAAAATGCATATGAAAAGCATGTTAAAAGAAAAAAATATATATGTTGCAAATTAAATCACATTGTTTAGAAAAATATTCATCATATATGTACATAATTGTGTATTAATATAATAGTTTTACTTTTGTTCAGTTATGAAGCTGGATTATTTTACACTCATTCATACACACTCTTGTGCTGAACTTCTCTTGTTCCTACCTGTCCAACTATTGGGACCTCATCACTAAAAAGGTCTTAGAGCACAATGCCACAATTTAGCTAGAGTTCTTAAGCATATTTTTTCTATATTCGTATTTCTTCATATTCTTAATATTTCTCTAAAGAGAAAAATATTTCAAAAATGTCACTGTCCTTTTAGCTCAAACTCAACAGGTATCATTTTGGGGTATTATTCTCCTCAACTATATTATAAGGTACAATGTATAGGAGCTATGATGTTAGAAGGAGCTTAGCACATACATAGAAAGGTATTAGTAGATCAGGTTGTATATTTATTACACTGTCCATGTGGATTAAACGTCCATGTGGATTTGGTAATATTGTGAAAAGCATCACTGAGATTAAGCAAATAGAAGTGAAAGAAGATATTACATTTCTCCCAAACTGTACATCCAGGGGCCGCTTTACAAGTCTGGTTGCAACAGAGAAACCTCCCATTGGTGAAGAATCTTCTATGATACTTGCTTAGTAAATCGTTATTGTCTTTAATTTCTAGGGAAAAAAAAAAATATGAAAAAAGAAAAGAACATGAAAGACTGCATAACTGGAATGTTCCTTATGATTGATATAGTCGCTGCAATAAACTGCGGAACCCCAGATAGTTTATTGACTCCTAGATCTAGACAAATATCTTGGTAACATTTTGTCTATATTTTATTTCTCTATACAAACTAAGTCTGAATTCCATACCCAACAGTTACCTCTTTCTTTGAGAAAGAAAACTGTGTGTCAAGAATGACACGGTACAGTCCTATCAATCAAGAAACAAAGTGGAATCTAACAGTTATGATTTTAAATCATGTATGTTATAAAGATTTCACAAGCAATAGTGAAACTAATTGAAAGAAAATATTTTTATATATCAAAATATGCTGAATATTTTCCTACAACTATATATTGCAAGAAAACGGTAATAATTCATACTCAATATCAGAACAGATACCTAATACCTCATATGGCAAATCCAAACTAATGTTTGTCTACTAAAATAAATTTGTTATTTAAGCATAGCAAAGAGGAACACTATCACAGACACATTTTGTACTCAAAGCACTGCTTTGAGTGGTCCCAGTACTATTACTGTGCTAGTGATATATTAGTTCTGCAAACCATAATAGCACTTTTGGATTCACAAAGTACCTAAAAGAAATGTAGGATGCATAGTGTGAGACTTTAAAAGCTGACTCCTTCAGAACAGGATTTCAGACCTTCTGGGATGACCCATTATAAGCCCAAGACTCCTGAACATGCAAGAGACTGCCAAAAGGATCAGTGCACCCCTTGGCGACCAGTACTTTTATACACTTTTTAAGAGGCTTGTAGGCAGCTAGAATATTTGCGCTATTGTTTACCTGATTACCATTACAAACTATATCATTAATGCAATCTTTTTATTCACGAATGTCATTTTGCAGTATACCAAATCTTTCCTTAATGATTTCATAACAATATCTTTCTTTCTAAAAGATCCAATGCAGTTAATCTTTCCTATTCTGCTCCTGGTCAACATTCTCCATAACCCTGCTAAAGTAATTGACATACTCTTACTCTGTATGTGAGAACAGTCACAAACAGAGAGGTATCTCATACACAGGTTTAGAAGTAAAATTGCAGAGGATGTTTATTCACAGCCAACTATAGATTGTCTACTGTTTCCACAATGACCAGTATGTGTGAGAGTTGCCCTATTCAATGCGAGTTTTTTTTTCCTCCACTGAAGAATAAATTTTCTGCCTAAAATTCAATATTTACATATCTATGAATTTGTTTCATTGAAAAAAAAACAGAAAGTTCATTGGAAAAAAAAAAGGGGGGGGGGGGGGGCGGGTAGGGGTGGGGGTGGGGAGAGAGAGAGAGGGGGAAATAGGGACAAAAGCTAGCAGTATCGGTTACCAAAGTAGCTTTTTGAAGGTAAGTGCTACACTAGCTGAACCATAAATTATTGTTCTCTATTAACTTGCATTGGTAAAGGCTGAACATATGACAAAGATTAGAAAATGCTCATGAAAAATAAGTTTTATTCTGGTTTATTTTTCACCGCATTTTTCATCCTTTACATTTTCAAATTCATTTCAACCAGTCAGAGATGAAGTATGAGTGAGACTAAAAGCAAGTGACAAAGAATGGCACAAAATGAGGGAGCAGGAGCATTTTCCTATCCCCCCTCAAGTTATTTGAATACATTGAAAGGCAAAGGTCTAGTGTTACCTTTATGCAAAGCTGCAAGCCACTGCTTCCGTCTCTCTTCATTATCTGCATAGACATAAAGTAGGCCACCTTTGTACACAATCTGGAAGAGGTTGAGAAAGACAGCATGGTGAGAGTGTGCTGCCTAAAAGTTTCATACCAAAGCTTGGGAATTAGAAAAAAGTAGGCTTTGCAGACCTACTGACATCAAACTCCTATAATTTAGTAATGTTTTGCCAAGGTCACCTGTAAGCACTGCCATGTTATATAAGATGTCTATAACAAACCTTGCATATAGTACCTTAACCACAGTGGTTTGTGTCTGAAAGAACAGTTGCAGAAACAAAGGACAGAATAGAATATTTCTAGATATAATTGTCTTCTGGGTACAAAAGACCTTATAGACCACACGTAAACTCATTCTTTCCATTCCATTTTTTTCCAGATGCATCTTCCAGCTTTTTGCTGTTGTTATGCAGGCCACAACACATCTACAACAATGTTCAGTAACAAATATTGAGGCAGAGTGTAAGCTCAGGGGAGCTGTACTGTGACCAGGGAATCCTGATCCAAAGGTGATGCATTCTTACCTCATCACCTTGGATAGATATTTTTCTGCAAATTAGTTCAGCTGCCTTTTAAAGCAAGAAACTAGTATCTACAACATCCTGCAGTCAGTAGTCCTACAGCTTAGCTAAATTAAACATTGTGAACAAGCTTCTTTTTCTTGTTTTCAACCAATCTTCTGCAAGCTTCATTTGATGCCTACCTAATAATTACTAACATCTGCTTTGCTTTTTGGATCATGCTTAATACTGGGCTGACTGTGTGTGTGTGTTAAGTCAGGGTTTCGTTTCCCTTGTGTACATTGCTTTTCAGTCATCTGCAATGAATTTCAAGTATCACTTTATTGCCTTGTTTGTTACACTGAAGAGCCCTTGTTATTAAATGTGTACTCCCACTGGTATGCATACGTGACTGATCAATCTGCTTCTCATCTCTTTATTTAGTCAAATGGTGGAGCTCTGAGAGCTTTTCTCTTTAAGGCATGTTATCCAATCTATTAGGTACTCTCAAGTCTCTCCTCTGACCTCTCTTCAGTTTACAACATCTTTCTTGAATTATAGCCACCAGAACTAGAGACAATATTCTCCTGCTGATCACAGTAGTGTCAAAACAAACACAGCCTTCCTGATTTTACTGAATGTGTGCCTGCTTCCAAGTCCAAGGATGCCATTAGCAACTTTGGCCATAGCATCACACTGGAATTGATGGGAATCAGCTATCATTATCCTAAAGCCCTTTTTAGAGGTACTGTTTCCCAGAATACAGTCCCCCTTCATGGCACTGCAGCAAACATTCTTTTTTTCCACTTAACTGAGTTATGAACTCCTGAGATAAACACAACTATTTAACATAAACATGCCATTCAATGCCACAAAGCTGGGGAGGGAGAAGGGAAAGGAAGACAGGAATGACACCTAGGATTAGTCTGGTGGTGAAATACTAAACATAAGGTTGCCCTCAGCCATGGCAATTATTACAGGGTCATGGATTAACACGCTGTTCAGCAGCTGTTAGTCACTTCCTTGAGCAGCCCATGCTGTTTGGAGGTGGCATTCCAAGGGGGATCTATGACCTGCATGCCCCACTACTCATAGAATTGAGATTGATGGAGGCTCAGGGAGGAACCTGAGCTGGGAAACTGAAAAAGATGAAAGGCAGAAAATTTGAAGTTATGTTTCTCTCATCCCATTTAATTCCTGAACATGTGTTGTGCATTGTGCAGCTGTATGCATAGCCTTGGTTTCCCTGACTGTGGCACATTTGAATGGTAATCGGGCAATCTGGGGTCAAATTCTGAACTTGGTATTGAGGAAAAAAAAAAAAAAAAAGAAAAAAAAAGAAAAAAAAAAAAAGAAAAAAAGTGGAAAGAAATACTGAGAATTTAAACAAGAATTTTTAAGTGTTTAATTCTGCGTTTAAAAAGTGACAATCACATAAGCATACTAATCTATATATTTCAGACCCTATTAAAGCAAATATCTGATAGAAATTTAAACATAAAGGAATCAAGACTTGACCCAAATTTTATCCCAGTCAGGTAAAAACATTTTAGCAAAGTCACAGCATCAGTTACAGGGACTGATTTTCTACTTTTTGCAAATATCTGTAACACTTAGCAATAGCAGGTATCAGCACTTGAGACAGGAATGATCAGTGTAACTCTAGAATGACTGATGAAATGTGCATTAACCTGATTTTGTGACTAACCTGAAAAGGATATTGTCTTGCAACGGGTGTTAATTCCTCAAGATTCACTGTCTCAACACATCGGATTTTCTCAATCTCAATAGACCCCTTTTTTCTTCCTCTTTTCTAAGAGATAAAACAAACAAACAAACAAACAAACAACAACAACAAAAAAAAAAACACAGCAGATTGAAATCTATTTTTAATACAGTATGGACTATTCCAGTTTGAGTATTCTGCACAATTTCATGTTTCAAGCTTTATAAGCCATTGCTTTGTGTTTGTTAAAGTTTAAAAGAAAGGTATTAAAAAACAACAACCCTCCCCAGTGCCCTATCCACATCCAATTTATCCATCAAATGTCTTTTTAAGTCAGTTGCAAGAGCTACAGGACACAGCCCTATATCTGAGAAAACATCTGATGCAGCTGTAGGCGGGGAGAGGAGGAAAAGAAGAAGGAGGAATTAAGAGGGGAAAAAACAACAACACCTTAAGTGCAAAACAGAAGCCCAGCTGCAGCATTCATATTGAGGTGGAGCTTGTTCACACTGAGTTTCCACGCAGGGTCCTAATGGAATGTAACTCACAGGAGGGGTCCAAAGGAGCAAAAACTTTGAAATAAGTTGCCTGGGACCTATATTTGCATTCCCAATAGGAGATCTTCTGAGTGAAAAGCTACCCTTGTGTGACGCACAGTCAGTCTTTAGAAAATGATGGCTTAACCATCTGCTTTGTGCAGTTGAAGAATAAGATTGTGAACTAATTATGCCTCATACAAGTAATTTCTGAAGCCAGTTATTTACGTCAGTTCAGAGGGAGGCCTGAACAAGGAAAACATCCCTATTCAAGACAATGTGTAAACATATGCCACTGTTAATTACTTGCTTAAGTTTTGTTGTCTTTGGAAGGACAAAAACAGATGCTCAATGGCAAGCATGACTGTAAGAGATGTTGTGAACAGATACACTATTAAGCCTGTGGCTAAGTGCTTTCCCAAAATGAAAATAAAATTTGATACTCCGTAATTTTTTTATCTACTCAAAACAAAGTACACCTGTTGTTCTAATTCATAGCATCTAATCAAGTTTCACAGAAGAAAACCAGAAGAATGAGGTGGTACCAGAATATCTCAGAACAGTTAACTTTAGAAAATGAGTTTTTACCTCTTTGTCATATTCATAATATGAAAGGCTTGCTTTTGTCAGAACAAACAATCTTTTCTTATAATTAACTGGTGATATTTTTTTCTTCTGTTGTGACTTCTTCAGAAGAAGTTCTTCTAGAATTGTTTTATTCTCCATTTTGTTTCCCTAAAAGAATACCACAATAACTTTTATTATTATTGTGAACAAACATAACAACACCAACTATAAAAACTGTAATCACGAATATATTGAGTCATTGTCTTCTGTATGTTTTGAAATTTCATGGCTTTTTTTTTTTAATTTTTTTTTCTTTTAATTTTATGAAATACATGGTTACAAAGTGTGCATTTAATATTGCATGAGCAAATAAGGTTGATTAACTTATTCAGGGAAAAAGATTACATTACAGAAAAATTAAGATACAGATCTACTGTAGTTCTAAACAAGACACCTCTGTGACTTTACTGTCGGACTATCTCTTCTTTTAAAGCCATGCACACTTTCTGGCAAAGAGCACAGTCTACTTTATGCACAAATGTATCACATCTGCAGCATAATATGGAAATCATTACAGCAACAAAGAGAACAACAACAACAGCAAAATAGAAAACTCTATTTACAGACTAGAAAAACAGACCTAGTGTTAACAAGTGTGTTCCCTGAACTGGAAATTTCCCATTTTTCTTTCAACTGAAACAAATACACATTTATGGAACAATGGCATGTATAGAAGATCAAAAAGTAAAAATGTTCTTGCACCACATATAAATACATATATCAATGTACTTTTCTCTTAGCCCTGATGATCATACAGTAGCAAATGCTAAGAAGAATGAGGTCCACAATATTTCTACAAGTTTAGTATGGATTCAGCTTATCTTACCCAGATGTAAAGAGAGAATGTCCTTTGCCCTCTGTGTTCTGGAGCTCAAAAGGAAAGTGTTCTGCTAAGCTACGCACTTTGCTATGTTCCTGTTCACCACAGAGAGATCAGCAGAAAGAGAATATTTGCATGATATTCATCACACCCACATATTTCCACTGAATCCTAACTGAGCCCAGAATGCAACATATATCTAGCAGGAGTGTTCTGAGGAGGAAAAGGGGAGCTTCACTAGACATTGCTCTGTATATCTGGCTACCCCCCTGTGGGGAGGAGGACTAAAAATACCTTCATCAATTCCCTTTTGGATGGGCATGTTAGCGCTACTGGTAGGTCAGTTTAATGACAATCTTGCCATGATGTGTGACATCGGAAGGAGATATGAGCTGGGGTAGATAAAGGAGGAGTTGGGGCTGAAATCTTTCTATTGAAAAGATCTGATAGAAATGTCTGCTCTGATGCAGGGGAGAGGGAGAGCATCCACCCCACTTTAGGGATTTTGTCAGTGTTAAAGTGTAGGCACTTATCCTGACTGAATGACTAAATAGTTCAAAGTTAGAAATTAGTTCAACATAGCTTAGACAAGCTCTTTGCAATGAAAATATTAGGTTTGACTTAAAAATCTTGTAATTCCTATTGTGGAGTAGTAATAACTCCTGCTTTTTGTAACACTATGTTGGTCATCTTTCCTTATGCTGGGAAATGTTGGTCGTGTTTCCTTATGCTGGGAAATATCTGATATTCAAGTCTGACCCACAGAAGTTCATGGAAGTCACAGGGAGCCACAGGATATTGGAGGCCACAAAACAGTGAAATGCAATTTCAGCTACTTTCTTTTAAAGCTCTATTCGCAGATTATTTTTTCTGGAATTGCTGTTGTGTGGTCTTTACAACATTTTTTAGGTAACTGCTACTTGAATTAATCTGAACAATTTCCTGAACGACGAGGACTGATAACATTGCTTATGTAAGGCAAGTCCAACCCAGGTTGGCTCTAACACTATGACCACTGAAAGCCCCAAGATTATCACCTGAAACTATACAGGGTAACTGTAGCCACATGGAGTGACTTGCTGTGGCTTAGAAAAAAACCCTAAGTACCTATCACAGAATTTCCTAGGTTGGAAGAGACCTCAAGGTCATCGAGTCCAACCTCCAACCTAACGCTAACAGCCCTCCACTAAACCATATCCCTAAGCTCTACATCTAAACGTCTTTTGAAGACTTCCAGGGATGGTGACTCCACCACTTCCCTGGGCAGCCTGTTCCAGTGCCTCACAAAATATATTACTATGAAACACAAAACTACCTCTGGTTTTGAAAAAGCTGTCCCATATCTGCACACCAAGAAATGAAAAGAAGCAAAAGGATTTCTCATATGTAATTTGGTTTAAATATTATAAATTTATGTTCAGTAAACTGTACCTTGCTATACTTATTTGTAAGCAGTGTTAAAAATAATGTATTAAATATATAAAATATAATAAATAAATAGTAAACAGAGATTGATTAAACAAAAATATTTACAATAGTTATATTTTTGTTTTCTTGATATGGGAAAAAGCACCCTTATTTCTGTAGTAATTACCTGAAAATAACAACCTGTTAAATGTAAGAATTCAGTAGCTCTGTATATGTCCCCGTAGTCAATGGATCACCTAGTAATCCAATACCATGAATTCCACTTTGCTGTCTGTGGACCTGTAGCAAGTCCATGACATAGTTCTAAGAATGCAATTAAAGTTTAAAGGTATATGTTGAACAAAACACTTGTAAGACCTGAAAAAGCCTATAAAGTTATTATATCCCTTGGTTTGTCTAAACAATAACAGTGTGTATTCAGCCTTACATTGCAGTATATGGAAGGCATTTCCTTATTGGAGTGCATTGGCTCTTTTTAAATAATAATAATAATAATAACAACAATAATAATATATATATATATATTTCCAGATTCTGATTTCTCATTATAATTTGAAATAGAAAACAATTTCAAGCTCTAAACAGAAAGTCTTGGCAGCTATACAACTTCTTGCCCAGATTCACTGCACAATGCTCTTCTTTATGTTCACCAAAGACAAATTGCAATAGCTAAAATTATGCCAAATTAAACATTCAATATATTTTTTTTTAAAACAAGAGTATGGCTGGAGAAATAAAATTTGTTTATGTTGTGCTGCCTTTTCCCTTTCCAGGCTGCCCCCCCTCTGTGAACAGACTCTTTTGTGCTGAGTTAGAACTCGCTTGCACTAACCACCCTGTCATGCTGAAGGAGGATGCTTCAGTGCAGAAAGTGCCCAGAGGGGTCAGTGCTGTGTACAAACATCTGCTTACCTGGAGAGCTGCAAGGTGTGGCATCCTCCTGCTTTGGTGGATGGAGCTCATATCCTCCAACTGTGAAATCTGATTTCACTGTGGAAGAAGATAAAAAAGCTGTATGGAATTAGATGTAAAGTTTTGTTCTCTGTGGTTTGAAGAGATGGATTTGGGGATCCTTGTGTGTGTGTGTGTGTTTTTGTTGTTTTTTTTTTTCATGATGAAATTTGTGGTTTAAGTTCAAGATAGTTGCATTTGCACGAGGGCACTTGCCTTTTCTGTGCTTTACATGGTGACAAACATAACAGGTTTGTTTCACCAACGTATTTTTAATCTTAGAAGCAACACTCTCTCAGAAAGAAGACTGCTGTCCTGAGACATTATAAGATGTTATAAGAACTGGACTCAGCAACGATCAAGCAAAAGGGGCCAGGATATACTGGAGTGATGTTCTCTAGCATTTTTTTTTCTGTTTCCTTTCCTGGTGAAGTGTTTTGGAAGTGGTGGTCACTGACAAGCATTTTCTAATGGTAGGCTTTAATGCAGTATGCAAGCCACAGAGTACTCAGGCTCATCCATTGCTGCTGCTTTTTCTTGGTATTCTTTAACTTCAGAAGAGACGAGTGAACAGCTGCAAAACTAAGAGGCAAAGGAATAGCAATTGTGACAGGACAAGTTTGAAGAAAAAAATGGCTAAGCTACGTTGGCTGGGGAAACAGGCATGTTGGAAGTGTGGTTCCTGGCTCAGAAATGATGGCAAAGTGGAGTTCCTGACTCCCAGCCAAGTAGAAATGTGTCCTTTTCCCAGGATGAAGTAAGCAGACTTACTTGAAAGCTTAATAGTCAAGTAATTCTGTGTTTTTCCCAGGTTCTGGTTTCCAATCTTCTCTGACAGAATAGGACAGAAAACTGGCACAGGCTGCCCAGAGACGCTGTGGGGGTCTCCTCATGGGAGATCTCCAAAAGCCTCCTGGACATGCAGCCTGCTCTGGGTGTCCCTGCTTGGGCAGGGCTTGGAGCAGGTGATCCCAGAGGGCCTCGCCAGCCTCAGCCTTGCTGTGAGTCTGTGATTCTGTGAACACGAACAGCCACTGCACGGAGTGCTGGGTCACTAAGGAACCTGGTGTCTGCACATGATGAGCTCTTCTTGTGCAGCCACTCCTCATCCCCACCACGGGGCAGCAGGCTTTGCAGGTTTACTACACAAAAAGTGGAAAAGCATGACTCCACTTCATAGAAATACTGGACCTTTTGCAGGTGTTCCATCCTGCAGGTTCAGAGGGAGTCCTTTCCTTCATTTCAAGTTAACTACTTCAGCTCAGTAAGCTGTTCATTCAAAGTGAGCAAGTAAACAACCAAGGGCTTGGAATAATACAAAATTTATTCCCTTCTTCCAAATAAAGTAGACGTAAAGGACTAAAACTACTAATTCTAAAACTTTAAAGAGTTGGGAAGACATACAAAAACAATCATCTCTAGTTAGTTATGAATTGTGTCAGCTTTGCTAGGGAAACATCAAGTTCTTATATTTGCATATTTCGATAAACTGAACTTTTTCTAATCCACCACACTTGAAATACATTCTAGTTAATTAAACTGGTTGAAAAACACTACCTTGGTGTTGACAACTTATGATTAAGGTGAGTCTAACACAAACAGTGAATAAAAAGCTGTCTATAGTGAGACAAGCAATTTAGTTTTATTAAGATAAGAATGTAAACATAAAAACAGAACAGAATTCAATTAACACATGATGCTATTTAAATATAGATATTTAAGATGCATCCTCTAGGCACTCATTTTAGTAAGTCATATTTAGGGTAAGGGATGGAGCTGTTTCCTTATCCTGGTGTAATGAAAACTGGTGAAGGAGACAACTGAAGTGCATATGGAAAATAGCCCCGAGTCTTAAGCTTTCTTGTCTTTTAATTTTAAAATTTAATTTAATATGGTAGTTTTATTATCCTTCATGTATCATTCACTTTTCAGTGAAAGTGAACTGTTTGGTCTTGTGTATTTTTCCTCACGTTACAGGACATGTAAAATATTTCCAATATTATATTTACTTTTTGTATGTTATGCAGCAGTCTAATTTCAATACATATAGCAAACATATCTGCCCTAACCAGGAGACCTCTTGTTCCCTGAATACTTTTGCTGCGTAGTTGAAAATTACTGAGGATCAGAACAATTTGTATGCAGGATATACAAACAAAGCTACTTTTGGGGAGGTATGTCACAATTGTCCATTATTAAAAGGGATATTAGTCAAGACTCAAGTCCCTTATAATATTATCACAGATGTATATTTAAACATATGCATTTCATTTATTTAGTATTAGTTATCTGTTTATAACCTAACAGGTGACTTGTATTAAATATAATATATTCACAGATTCACAGCGTGGCTGAGGCTGGCGGGGCCCTCTGGGCTCACCTGCTCCAAGCCCTGCCCAAGCAGGGACACCCAGCGCAGGCTGCCCAGGCCCATCTCCAGGTGGCTTTTGGAGATCTCCCATGAGGAGATCCCACAGCTCTCTGGGCAGCCTGTGCCAGGGCTCCTCACCTGCACAGCACAGAAGTGCTGCCTGGTGCTTAGAGGGAACCTTCTGTGGGCCTGTTTGTGCCCACTGTCTCTTGTCCTGGCACTGGGCAGCACTGAAAGGAGCCTGTGTTGTGGTTTCACCTGGCAGGCAGCTAAGCACCACACAGCCATTTGCTCCATCCCTCTCACCACCAGTGGGATGAGGGAGAAAATCAGGAAAAAAAAAAAAAAGAAAGGTATAACTCATGGGCTGAGAAAAAGACAGCTTAGTAGGACATAAAAGGAATGGAAAATAATGGTAATAATTATGATAAAGGAATATACAAAACAAGTGATGCACAATGCAACTGCTCAGCACCCGCTGACTGATGCACAGCCAGACCCTCGGGAGCTGCTGCCCCCCCTGGCCAACTTCCCCCCAGTTTTATTGTTCAGCATGATATTTGGGCCAGCTGTCCTGGCTGTGTCCTCCCCAGCTCCTGGGGCAGCCTCAGCCTCCTCACTGGCAGGGCAGTGTGAGGAGCTGAAAAGTCCTTGGCTCTGTATAAGTGCTTCTCTGAAACAAATAAAATGTCAAGTGTGTTATCAGCATTATTCTCATCCTAAATCCAAAACACAGCACCATACCAGTTACTAGGAAGAAAATTAACTCTATCCCAGCTGAAACCAGGACAGCCTGCCTTCATCCTGCACCCTCTCTTCAGGTGTCTATAGACATAGATGAGATCCCCCCTGAGAATCCTCTTCTCCAGGTTGAACAGTCCCAGCTCTCTCCTCCTCTTTTCATAGGAAAGCTGCTACAGACCCTTCATCATTTTCACAGCCCTTTGCTGGACTCTCCAGTATGTCCATGTCTCTCTTGCACTGGATCCAGTACTGCAGAGTACTCAAGGCAATGTTTTTTGGCCTGTAGTTCCCTGGGTCTTCCTGTCCCTCTTGAAGATAGGAGTGACATTTGCTTTCCTTCAGTTGTTGGGCACTTCTCCCAGTCACCATCACTGATCAATTTTTTGAGAGTAGCCTCTCAAATGACATCAGCTAGCTCCCTCAGCACTCATGGGTGCAGCCCATCAGGACCCATGGACTCTTGTGTGACCAGTTTGCTTCAGTAATTCCTGATCATCAAGGGTACATCTTCTTTACCTAATATTGTTCCATAGGATGACAAATAGTGTTTTTAATTGTTCATATGATGATGCAGATGTCATACTTGAACTATACTTTGGAGTAGGACCCCCTGAAGGTCCCTTTCAAACTGGAGTATTCTGTGTCTGGTTTTGATTGTTGCTAATATTATGCAAACAGTACATCTCGCAGGAATAGGTGCAGAGTTCTCATAAACCTTTTGCACTGGTCACACACACCAGTGTGTGCACTGGTGCTTTGCAGATTTCAGAGCACGATTGGCATAAAGCTGTAGCTGAGGGCAAGACGTGGTTTACAGAACCTTTACTAGCATTGTGTCCCTTAAAGAAAGTCCTCTAGTAGATTAGTATGAATGCTACTTTATTGTTTAGGTGAGCTTGCTCTGTAAGTACGCATGGAGTTAGTATATGTAAAGAGGATAGTTTGTTAGCCCAGCAACATGTTTGTAGATAGCTGAGGCTTAGCAGTGATCACTTACCTAGACAAATAACACTAAAAATGTAAATTTTATACATTTGTAATATATGTATCAAGTATAAAATAATACAGATTATAGTTTATTTTTGCCAAGCAATCAAAAAGTGTCAGTCAGGTTCCAAATGACTGTGAGATTTAAAAAAAGGTATTTTGTAAGTCTTTTTTGGCAATGGTGGTGGTTCACCTCTTCCTCACTTTTTTTTTACCACAAGCTTGAAAGCTAGTTTTATCTTCAGTCAGAAGTGATTATTTTCACATGTATGCTTTATTTCAGTAGCTGAAGACTTAAGCAAATAGCTTGGCATTGTTTGTTCTACATAGTTCTTAAATAAGGTGTTTATGATAGGCCCATATACATGTGTAGCCACCAGCACTGGTTCTGCACCAAAATCAAAGAATGAAACTGTGCACTACCAAGAATAATATCAAGTCAAGTAGGGACTATTTGTACAAATAAGAGACACATTTTTTAAGTCTGTGGGATTTCTGGGATGAGGGTGCTAAGAGAACCTGCTCTGTCATTGCAAAGCCACTCTATCAGCTTTGAGAGGTCACAGAGATCAGAGGAAGGTCCCAGACAACAGGAAAAAGACAAGTATTATCTGTGTCTATAAAAAGAAAGAACCAGGAAGCTGTAGACCAGTCAGCAGACACTGTAAAAAAATGTCACATGTCCTCACAGAAACTATTTGCTTACATGTGAATAACTAACCTTACTGCCTCCTGTGGTAGAGTTTTAGTGGAAGCAAGGGGCTGTTTGTGGTGGGGGGGCCCTTTGGGTGGAGGCAGGGAGACCTTTGGGTGCCAAAACTTGATGCATAGCAAGGTGTTTGACACTGCTTCCCAACAGCCTTGCTGATGATCTAAGATATGGACATGGCAGATGGACAAAAAATTTGGTAGGAAGAGCGTTCAATAGTGTGCAAAGGGCTCAAAGTTGAACTTATAGAGCTGGTCACATGTAGAATTCCACTAGGGCTAATACAGAGTCTGATAGTATATTTTTTATATTAAGGTAACGGTCCAGGTGAAAAGATTGAATGTACCCTCAGCAAAGTGGTGTATGAAGCCAAACAAGAGGAAAGTAAATAAGTAAGAAGGAAGAATCACCACACAGTGAGATGTCAGCATACCTCAGGGCCAACAAGAATTGCATTATGTTCAACACAGACAGACATGAAGTGCTATGTGTGGGATAGAACAAGCCCAGGCAGCAGAACAGCCTGGGGGTGGACTGGCTGGGAAGCAGCTCCATGACCAGGGCCCTGGAGGTCCTGGTGGGCAGTGATGAACATGAACCAGCAGCAGACCCTGGCAGTGAGAGACATTGAGAACTGGAAGAGGACCACCAGGATGGTTAGAGTGTGGAAGAACTCTATGTACAAAGACTGAGGCGCTGGGTTTGTGGAGCCTAGGGAAGAAAACGCTTGGTGGGAACTAGCCACATTCTTCAAATATTTACAAGGTATTTCTAGAGCAGATGGAGGCACACTTCACAGGCACGCACAATAAGAGGGCAAAAGGCAGCAGACAAATCACCCTGGGGAGTTCTGTCTGAATAGAAGGGAAAAATGCTTCACTGAGAAAACAGTTAAATATTGAAATAATGGAATCTGTTTTGCTGGAAATAATTGATACTCGATCTGACATACTTAGGGCTTTGGGTTACCTAATCTGAGGCCATCCTTTCCCTCAGGACAGTGGATGGAATAATCTCTGGATGTCCTTTTCAACTTCTGAAGAAGCCTGTGTTTTGAGCTCTCATCAGTCTGTCTTTGTCCGGATAGCCAGTAGATGGCATGGTTCAACAGTGGGAAAAAAAAGAAAAAAATGCAGTAAAATGTGTTTCTTCCTGGGATAAATTCATGACGATTTAGGAAAAAGGGTTTAATAAGAACCACTGCTACTTCAGGCAGAGGTCTTCAACATAGTAAGTAATAATAATAACAAAGTTTATTTTGTGTTTGCTTTTGTATTAAAGGTGTAGTTTCCAAACCAGGTAACACTAACCTGCTCCAATATGTTTTCCTGGAGTAAAGTAATTCTCATAGATTAATGATGGTCTCCCCTGGCTGTCCCTTTCTGTCTGAAAAAAAACATTGGCCTGCAAAGGAGCATTTTATAGGTGCTTTGCAGGTAGGCAGTCTCATGACCTCAAGTTCATATACAAACTTATTGGATGAATGGCAGACGTGGGCCTTCCAACACAGCTAAGATATTAGAGTTCAGCCCCCAGAAGATGCATTGCCAGTCAGCAGCAAGGCCATGTTTAGCTGTTTACCATTTTAGCCTGTATACCATTCCTGGTGAGCATCTGAGTCCTTGGGGAACACAGTGTCAGGAGCAGGCTGCACTGTGCTTGTGACCACTTTTGTGTGAACAGAAGTGGTTGTTAGCGGTGATTAGGCTCTGTCTCATTCCACTGTTGATTTATTTTGCTGTTGGTGATACTGTACTCTGACACAACCCTTGAATATATCAAAAGAGATATAAAATATACTATTTCTGTTGTTGCAAAAGGCTTCTGGTTAGGTAATATTTGCATTGGTAAACATATACGGATGAGAAAGTGAGTAATTGTAATGTATTATGCTCAGGTATATCTGGCACAAGTGAATGTGCAGCTGAAAGGTTTTCCTCGTACGTGTGCATTACCTTAATCTTAGAGAGGAGCACAAGGAAATGAGAGGCTATGCAATATAAACAGTTTTTATAAGCTGATGGCTCCCTGTACCTGACAGCTTTGTGATTACTGTCAGTTTAGAAATTTTAACTGAGTCCTTGAAGTAAAAGCTTACTTATCTTTTTAGTATTGGACTTAGCATTGAAATGCCATTTCTCTCCTAATTAGACAACAAACATGTAGATCCAAACTGAATAGTTTGAAGATGCTTAATATGGTGTATTAGAAATACATTTTTATAAATGTTTGCAGGGACAAACTGAACTGACAGAATGGGGCATTTAACTGCTTGGTGATAGTGGGTGAATTTGATAAAACTTGTTTAAAATAGACTCAGAAGCAATATTCGCAGGACTTAGATCTAGTCCCAGAAGCCTTCCCTTACAGCAGAGAGGTGAGTGTCCATTATGAAGTGGAGAAGGAGAAAAAACACCTTTCCTCAAGCAGTATTTTTTGCCAGATTTGGGAGAGGAATTTGAACCATAGCCCTTTGTTTCCAAGGGAATTTGTTTTGCTGTGGGCTGCAGGGGATTCAGGGTGGTTTGCTCTAGTCTTTGAAACTCTGAAATATTTACTGGATTAAGAGATGAAACCAAAACTTCCCCAAAGAACTCCTTAATCACCATCACAGTGTCAATCTCTTTCTCTGCAGTCAGTAGTTATCTACATATTTTTGGGTATTGGAATGAGTAGAAAAGGACAGATGTAGTGGGTCTCCACCCTTGCTTAGAGCAGGACACAAAACCTTTAGATCAAACTTTGGCTTACAGTGAAGCAGAGAAAAAAAAAAAAAGAAAAGAAGAAAGAAAAAAAAAAAGAAAAAAGAAGAAAAAAAAATAAAGAAGAAAAAACTTGCATTCTCTGCAAGTGTGCTAAGATTGTGCTGTGGAAGACAGAAGAGGGATTTTGGGGCTGTTTCTCTGCATTTACAAGTTTAGTCTTGAATGTTATAAAAATGCCCACAATGGATGCTTAAACAGATTGTTTTCTTTTGAATGTTATTTTTTCATCTTTGGATTAGAACAAATGAGCTTTTATTTCAATTTAGCCACAAAACCAGGGATCTTGAGTCTTGGAAACCAATATTTGTAGGGTGCTTCTCGGCAAGATTAAATAGTTCATGGAGCAGTGCTGGTGTAATTAAGTTGCTGCTTGTTCTGTATCTCATTTGTTGCAGGGTAGTTTGGGGATCTTTGTGCCATAATCCACTGCACAGTGTTAAGTTGCCCTCAGTCATCTTAATCTCTTCCTTAGGTGTCACTCATGCTTTCACTTTGAAAAAAAAAAAAAAACAAAACAAAACAACAAAACACACTACTCCCTTTCCTCTCAGTGTTGAGCACTTTCTGAAGTAGGCAGACAAGGTAGGGTTTCAAAATGTGGTTGGTCAAACATATTGGTGGAAATCTACAGCCGTGGAGGTGGTGCAGCAGCCAGAAAAGAAGGCCAGAAAGAGACAGACAGAACATTTCAGCAGAGCTTCATCAGGCAATTGGGGTCTGTCAGGTCACTCGCAAGCATATGCTGAGCTATGGAGCTCTTTGCCCCAGGAGTGTTGGAATTTCAGGATGTATGTTTGTCCTCAGTCTGATAACGTGAGCACTCTGACACCAGCACCCAGTTGTGCAGAATAACATACAGTTATTTTCAGACTAATTCCCTTTCATATAAAAATGGTGCCATCAAATAACTCCCAGCATGAGGACATAAAAATAGGAGGGGAAATAGCATACATACTCAGAAATGTGATGCAATACACAGAAAACACACTCACTGTATATACACAAACTTTTCCTGTGGTATAAGTGTCTATCCTTTCACCCTTGTGTAAAGATGTAAATGCATGTGCAAAGCAGTCACACTTTCTAGAAGAAGAACTAAAATTGTCGTCTGTCCTTTCACTTACCTATGTTTTTAGATCTTTAAAATGTGTAAAATAACAAATTAGTTGACAAGCCTGGATGTTCTCCCTGTTTACTGAACAGGATCTTTGCATTTGAACTTAGAGAGGTTGGGATACTGGTATTATCTGTATAATAACCGCAATTATTATCTGTATAATAATTTGCAATAAATGATGGAACATTGACTTTTTCTAAGTAAAAATGTCCAATGAACTCAGAGTTGTGTTGGAAGTCCTTAAATGCTAAACATTGTATAATGACAGAGGCAGGCTAACAGCTCTTTCTCCTAAAACTACAGTCAGTTTTATACTATTTAAGGAACTCTGTTATTGCTCTATAAAATGTACTGTCTTGTTACTTGGGTGATTCTGCTCTACTCCTTTATGAAACACCATTTCAAGAGTTTAAAAGCTTAGATTTCATTTCACTGTATTCATGTTTTTCCAGACTTTCTGTGCATGTTAGCAATCAAATTTTATCATTCTTGTTTACTTCTCTGGACTATGTCAATGTCCTTTCTCTATCATGGTGCCAAATATTTAGCAGAGGTTTATAAGTGTTTTAAAAGAACAAGATTTACTTCTGTCTTCTTGTTTATTTGTAGACATTTGTTGGTGTTGATGGTTTCATGAGTCTGCCTCACACCCAGATCCTCACTATGTGTTTGTATATTATATGGGGTTCAATTCTTGTGGCCTGTGCAGCTGATGTAGGAAGCAATTCTGCCACTAGGCTCAAACTCCAAATGAGGCTTGTTAGTTACAAACCCATATAAATCTGAGACCAAAAAAATGTGCTGAATCTCATGCAAATTAAAATTACAGGGTGCTGCGCATTGTTGTTGATGAGGTTTAAAAGAAAGTGCAACATCCCTCTAGCTGAACTTGAATTGTGTTTGTGAACTGAGACTGTGTTACATAATGGCTTTGTCTAACCAAAATTTTGTTTGCATTTGTAAAATCATCCTCTAAAAGGACTCCTGGAATATTCCGTGCTGCAGATGTTCCAATCAAAATGCTTCAATGCACAGAGTTAGTGCTTAAGATAATCAGGACCTTTATGGCATATTGTGTGCTGTAAATCTGAACCTGGAGGACACAGAACAGTGAAACTGTGAGTAGATATACTGAGCGAGGGGCCAACCATGAATGTTTCAGGCCTTGCATTCTTTGTACATGAGAGAGCTTTTGTTATCCAATAGGTCTACTTTATGAGAAGGGCTGCAGTGAGGTTAAATGTTAAATGTCAAGATTCAGAGATAAGACCAAGAAAAATTCTGGAAAGGGTTGCTTGGGTTTATTTTTAACTAGCAGAAACTGTATTGGACTTTTGTGGTCTCTTCACAAGACCAGCTTATTAGTAAGTTTTCAAATTGCATTTCTTACAGAACAAAAATTGTAGCTCCTTGATACCTTTGTATCTGAAACTTAGAGATTTCACTTAAAAGGATTTTTTTTTTCCACTTTGGAGTTGAAATCAAGAGTCTTTGGAGACAGAAGCCTTCATTCTAGGTGTATCTAAATAATTTCTGATGCCAATGCCTCGTGGGAACACTGAAGGGAGGCAATAGCCTTGTTTGTAGCTACCAAGGACTTTGATAATAATTCCCAGAATCTGAAAGGTTTTATATTTTTCAGGAAATGGTTGTTTCAAATGGGGATTTTCTCAATGTATAAGGCTTTTAATTCAAGCAAGGGAACCCCAAGAAGGTGCAGAATGCAAGGCCAGAAACTGGATACCTCTCCTATACCTATCCCATCACCGAAGATCTGAATGCTAGTTTAGATCTTTGTAAAAGATCTTAGTTCTGTAGGCAACACGTCTGTTTACATGGCAGCTTAAAAGCAAAAATTATTTACATTCAAAATCTAGGTCAAGGTCTTGAATATGAACTACTGAAGGATGCCAAACTGGTTGTCAGCTTCCTACCTCCTGAAACAATGATGTGCCCAAACCTTTTATGTGTTTTCACAGCAGAGGCATAGCTCTGTCTTGGAAGAACTGAAGCCAGCTGTGCTGAGGCTGAAATGTGTCCAGAGCACATGGCTATGCAATACTAGCTAGAGCCCTGAATACTGGTGTAGCTTACTACTAGTTAAGAACAGTGTATGCACAGCTAGAAAGAGACTGATAAACACATTTTTGTGTTTATTTATCCTCCAATTACCACATAACTAGCTCCTGGTTAACTACAGGACAACTCAAACTCTCAGAAAACAGAAACAAGTCTGGCCAAAACAACTGGATGAAGTTCATGATTGTTGTGGAGATAAACACCATTTCCTTCTTCTGCATGCCTTTCTGCATACCTTTTTCTGCATGTCTCTCTTTTACAGGAAGAAAGCTGAGGTAAAGGAGTAAATTATCAAGGTCACTCAATGCTTTCTTCTTGGATGAGGCAGTTGGTTAGTGGTTTATCTACCAAAACAGCTTAAACTTCAAAATATGATTTAGGACCTCCCTCCCTCCCTCCCTCCCTCCCTCCCTCCCTCCCTCCCTCCCTCCCTCCCTCCCTCCCTTCCTTCCTTCCTTCCTTCCTTCCTTCCTTCCTTCCTTCCTTCCTTCCTTCCACAGTTTGTTCCATCTGGACATGGATAAAGCCCATGGCTTCTCTCTGAATTTTGTAATCTTTGGCTATATTGTGGGCATTTGTGTTTATGTACAGAGAAAAAACTTCTGATTTTAGTTGCATTCATATTATACAGGCATTGGGAAGTTGATTTTGTAGGAAACATGAACAAACTGAGGGGGTTGGCCTGTTCTCCCACGTGCCTGGTGACAGTATGAGGGGGAATGGGCTAAAGTTGTGCCAGGGGAGCTTTAGGTTGGATGTTAGGAAGAACTTCTTCACTGAAAGGGTTGTTAGACATTGGAACGGGCTGCCCAGGGAAGTGGTGGAGTCACCATCCCTGGAGGTCTTTAAAAGACGTTTAGATGTAGAGCTTAGGGATATGGTTTAGTGGAGGACTGTTAGTGTTAGGTCAGAGGTTGGACTCGATGATCTTGAGGTCTCTTCCAACCTAGAAATTCTGTGATTCTGTGAAACCAACCCTGTGTCCTACTTTGTCAAATGCATATGGGAATGCTCTGTTGCAGGTGTTGAGCCTTACACTCATGAGGAAGATCAGGAAGTCATGAAATCAAGGCATTAGCAAATTACTAATTTCATGCAACTATTTTCCTTCTAGATGTGTTGAGTCATCGGGGTTCACATTAGCATATTTATCTTTCAAATAAAAAGTGCCTTTTTTTTTGTTGTTGTTGTCATTTTAATATAATTAATATTATCTTGATTCCAGAGCAGAATGGCTACCAGAAAACAGCTAATATTGTGAAATAATCATTACTGTGGCAAAAGCAACAGATACTGAGAGGGAGCAGATGTGCTGGGCCAAGGCCTGGGGAGTAGTTCTGGATAGCCAGAAGCCTGGCTGAAGCCAGCTGAGCTCTTGGGAGGCTGTTCCACAGCTTGTTTTCTTTGGAGACAAGAAGTTCTTGCCCTTTCCATTCTCCTGGCTGCTCTTTCCTATTCCTGCAACCCTCTCAGTTGTGCTAGCATAATTGTTTGTGGTCTGTGCTATAAACTCATTGATATGTGCTAAAAAGAATGAGCATTTTCATTATGCGTACAGGGAATTGGGACGCATGGTCAGGGATAAGGAACTGAGAAAGGAGGAGATGGAAATGAGATGGGATCTTCAAGTGCCAGGACTGCCACAAAAGAAAACAAATAATGCAACTACACCCACTAAAGATTTAAAGATAGAAAGATTTTGGAGGGAACTGAAACAGACCTTTGTAGATAGTTGCTGCCTGCCTGTCTTTCTTTCTCCTTTAGGAAACATAGGGATTAAAGGGGTGGGCAAACTGGGAATTGAGGCACTGGACTGATAGAAAGCCAATTCTGCCAGGTGCTGGCCAACTTCATTGCTCAGGTTCAACTGCTGATTTAACTTACTCTTTTCAGTGAAAGTTTTGATTATTTTGAATTATCAACTTTGTTAAACTATTAGTTTGAAAGCATTTATGCTAGTAAGTCATTTTTAGCTGAGCTGCACGTTCACCTCTTCTGTCTTCAAGCGGTAGAGACATCCTGCTTCCAAACTTTGCTTGCTGACTTTAGTTCATCAGAGCAGTCTCTCTAATCCTGTCAGTTCCTTCTCTTTGCCTTCACCTTTCAAGGAAAATAATTTCAAAGGAGCATGAGTGTTAGACACATTTACTGGATTCCCCTATGTAAAAATAAATACAAAGTAGTCTCATTTCATTAGTAGCCTGAGCCCTGTGCTGTTTCAGTGTAGCAGTATGTGTGTCTGTAGGAGGGTGGGCCTGGGGGCAGTGACCTTTAGCTAGAAATGTCCCAGTGTGCCTTCATCCTTATCCTCAGGACAACAGCTTTTTTTTTCTTTCCATTCCCCTGAGGAGAATCTGGTTTCAAATTATATTAAAAGACTTAAGGCTTTTTTTTTTTTTTTTTTTTTTTTTCCCTAACATTGCCCCAAACAAATATGTTCCATTGGCAAAAACGCTCTTCATTCTTCGGTTACTGTTAAAGTGTTTTTTGTTCCCTCTTCTCCCCCTTTTTCAATCTGGCAGAATCTCCTAGACTGAAAATGATGACCCAGTTAAATCTACAAATACTGATGTGGGCAGACCGCTCAGTATCCAAGTTGCTGGAGAGACTGTTATCTTATTTGTGTCAGATTTGGCTATTATGAAACAAATTTTGTATGTAAAACTTTCTTCAGCTATTTCTTGAGTGGTAAGCTCTCTTTTGAGGTAAAACTTTCATTCACTGCAGTTAATGGTAAAATTAAGAGCAAGTACTTTTTCTGGATGAAGAATTGACTCTATGTGATGAACTTTACATGGCACTTGTCTTAAAGATGGAAGATGCTTCACACATACTTCAGTAACACGATTAAGTGATGATTAATACATCTGTAAATTTTTCTATTTGTACATTGCATTTTAAATTACCTGAGCACAGCCAGTAGCAATGCTGCTGTGGATAATAAGTTAGAGATAGTGCTTGCTTCTAACTGTTGGTTGACTTCACCTGTGCTTTATCTCAGCAGCATTTCATTTCAGCAAGAGATCCAGAGTCACCTAGATATAGTTGGCACGATACTTTCCTCTTTTCTGTACTTTGGTGGTTTTCATAATTAGATGAGAGGTCTCTCTGTCAATGGCAGCTCTTTGAAACTCACCGTAGTCAGATGAGGTAACCAGAAGGGTAACTGTATTACCTCTTCCCATAGCTCAAATATCTGGTGGTTGCTTTCTCTTGAATTTATATACATTATCTGTAGATTGATAGTTTAGCAAAATTCAAGCTAGATATTTTAGAAGAATGTATAGAGGTGTATAGAGGCTGTATAGAGGTGGTATAACACAGTCTAAGGCAGTTTTTACTGTTTTGGACCTTTTCAGAAGAAAACAGAATTAAAGGGTGAAATGCAATCTGTACAAAAGCACTCAGCATGTATTTATCCATACAACTTTTATTTTGTAGATCTCAGGGCTTGCTACAACATAGTTTTGTAGCAATGTAACACTGCTGACTTTTTCTCCTTCTGAAGTTTAAGAGGCATAAAACTAAGTATGGCAGTATTTGTTTAAACTTCCTTTTTAAAATAATAGTTCTTATTGTACTTTAAAAAGAAATAATGAAGTGTAGATTTTAGTTAACTACTGATGATTAAGCCATCCAACGTCAAAGGAAGAATATATTAAATTATAGTGCCACAAATTTTAAGAGAAACAAGTTTTTTACAGAGAGGAGCAGACAAGGCACCCGAAGTTTACTGAATGAAGAAGTGGAAAATCAGTGGGGAAATGCTGCATTTGGATTACTAGGGTGGCATGGAATAAAGATGCAGCACCGTGGATTATAATTCCTATCAGAAGTCATTAGTATTGAAAGTTTTAACTGGAAAATTATAATCACAGATTTTTGTTTTGAAATATTGTTAAGTCTTACTATGTAACTCCAGAAGTTTAAGGTGAATAACCGGGTTGTACCGAAAACAGTGGAAGGATTAAATGAAAATCACCAGATTCTACGTAAAATAACAAATACCCTACAGAGATTTCATTTCACTTGATGCATAGTGCAGTGCAAACATCATAAACCACAAAAAATCTAACTATAAAAAGCTAAAAATATTAGCAAAGCCCCTGTAATTGAGTTATACATTGAAGTAACTTCTTATATATCTAGAATAAATGTTAGAAATAACTCAGTTTGAAGCTCTTTGATGAAAAGGGGAGCTGGTTTTACTTTAACTTCATACATGAGTTGAGTTAGAATATTAATGCAGGTATAATTCTGGAGATGGATTAGCTGTCCTTAAAATTTGATTTTCAGCAATCTTTTTATGCAAACGGTGAAATAAAGTCATAACTTTATAAGATTCTGCCTCACTGTAGCATGTAAGGAGATCCATGGCTGCAAATCAATATAGATATTTTTGTTGAGGTGCTGATATTTTGTGCAGACATTCTGGATTTTTTTTTTTTAATATTTCGAAATAGTTCCATAAATTCATGTAGCTCTGAATTTATTCTTGCGATACTGAGGTGAGCCCCTAACTTCCACAGCTGCAGTTTCCCATCACTTTCAGTGGAGTCAAAAGGGAGCAAAATTACTTCCATCTTAATTACTCGTTTAAAGACAAGTGCAACCTGTTTTCTTAAATAAATAAATAAATAAAATCTGTTATGTGTAGATATAATGGGCCTGGATGGGGGGAGATAGGGGTAATGTGGGTGCATAGACAAAGAAGATGGCCTGGGTAGAGGCCCAAGAGATAGGTAATACAGAAGAACAACCCTTTACCGAAAGGGTTGTTCTTTACCAAAAGGGTTGTTCTTTACCAAAAGGGTTGTTACTTTACCAAAAGGGTTGTACTTTACCGAAAGGGTTGTTAGGCATTGGAACAGGCTGCCCAGGGAAGTGGTGGAGTCACCATCCCTGGAAGTCTTTAAAAAACATTTAGACATAAAGCTTAGGGATATGGTTTAGTGGGGATTGTTAGCGTTAGGTCACAGGTTGGACTCGATGATCTTGAGGTCCCTTCCAACCTAGAAATTCTGTGATTCTGTGATTCTGTGAAGAAACTAGGTGTGACAGGAAGGGGTGGCTAAAACACCTATCTGCCTGGTGCAGTGGACTTTGATGCAACAGATCAAGCCTCCTTCATGCAGAGGGAAGGAGGCTGCTGTTTGCTGCCTCCCTTTCATGGTAACTGTTGAAGTTGAATCTTTCATAATAACTGTTAAAGTTGAATACTTTTGTCACATCCTGATTTTTGGAAGCTTCCTTGGGGGGGAGGGGGGTCAGGAACAGAAAATATAACAACACAGATACAGTAGGCAATCTTCAAAAACTGCTATATATTTATAAAGCAGCATGATTTCTGGAATGCTGACTACTAATTTATAACTGCTTAGGCTGTACTGAGGCTTCAGCTTGGAGTAGGGGGCAGAGGCTTTTTGGCAATAACTGTCTGTCAGTCCCTGTGTGGGACATCATATTTGATTGACTTTTTTAAAAAATTATTTTTTATTTTAGATGCCCACATACAGTGCTTTATATTTGACTTCTAGCCCTCTCTCTAGCCAGGTAGTTCAGCAGCTGGTTCACCCAGGTTTAATTTGCAGTTCTTTGAAAGACTCAAAGCAAGTATTATGGGCTGGTAGAAGTGGCCAAACCTGCACAAGATATCTGCAGATGTCTTGGCAGTGCTTTCCTCCATATGTTGTTTCAGGAAAAATTGACCGTGGCTTGTGCTGCTGTATTTCCACCTGGTTTCCTCATTGATGGCCATGTTAGTGAAATGTGTTTATTTGTGCTACCATCGTAGCAAAACCTGTGGTGTGCAGGTTCAAGATCTTAGCTTATTTCTTCTGCTCTTCTTTCTATCCTAGAAACAAAAGAAAACAAAAATGGAGAAGGCAGAAACGGTGGAAAGGTTCAGTAAAAATAAAAGTGAGGAAAGGAGAGGAATGAAGAAAACAACAAAAATATGTAGTTTTCACATCAGGTATAAAAACCACACAGCTCTTTTCTGTAGTGGAATGAAGTATTTTTCTTATTCAACTGCCTATTTTATTAAAGTGTGTATTTTTACTTTTAGTGTAAAGTTTTGGGGTTTGTGTTTATTTTAAATGTAGCTATCACTCGTTGAATTAGTCTGTATCCCTTATTCTTCAAGGTAACTTATCTAGTAGATAGAGATTTTATGTTTTATGAAGATTCCTGTAGATACAAAAGTAAACTGAAGCCAAGCCATTTACAGCTAAGACAATCTTCACAGAAAGGAGTACTGGTATTTTAAGAGCTCCTTCTGCCTTCTTATATGTAGTGAGGAAGACTCTCCAGCACAGAATTACTACTTCTTTATTACTGCATCTCTTGGTTATTTTGCAACCAGCTATTGAAGTCAGCCAAAATACTGTACTCTGTTTTCACAAAAGTAACATGTTCACATTCCAGATGAATTCTCAACATGCCATGCTTTACTGAGAATCTTCAGATTGGAGCTGCTTGAATCTCCACCAACAGCGAATGGTCATGCTTTCTTGATCTGCTAAAGCTTATTAACATTTTAGTGGCATTTTTCCATGCAACACTTCAACACAGGAAAATCAACAGATAAATAGATATGAAATGTATTTTTTTTTCCTAACTTATCTTCAAATCAGATGAAAGCTTCAGCCATATCAGTTCATCCCATAAAATATAATTCTATTATTTATTTTTCTCTAACATGGTCTCTCCCGTTGAAGGAGCACAGAGTATTAATGATGCCCTTCATGCTGTATGTTTTCCATTTGTGTCATCCTTTACTTTGTCTTCTAGTCTTTTGCTTTGGGTCTTTCTTACTCTGGGAAATGTTTTGCTCTGCCTCTGTGGTCCTGGGTTCTAAAATTCAGTGTCTGACTTCTGATTTTTTTCATGTCATCTGTCAGCTTTTTCTTTTACTTTAGTGGACAAGATGGACAGGTCTTCATGAAGAGATGTCTTACTCAGAGAAACCAGAGCATGGCCTGCAAATCTGAATCAATGTGAGAAGTTCAGAGAAAATGGTGAGGACTCATCGCCATGAAATAAAAACAAAGCAATGCTTTGCAAACCCTGAAAGAATGGTGCAATCCCATACATCATTTCAGGAGAGATGCTGGGGGCAAAGGTAAATTCTTCAGAACACTAGGACAGTTGGTAAGTGTATGAAGTGAATTGTGTGCTGTGGAGCTTTATTTATCATACATCTGTAGACAAGTTCAAACATAGCTCTTTTCTCATCTTCCTTATACTTTAAGAGTCAAGATTCTCTGGATTTTAGAAATAAATTTTGAGGGTTGCAGATACACAGTAAATGTTCCATTTTGTCATTTCTAATTAGCAAGATATATTTCTTATAATGCCTCATTTTATTGCAATCATTCCTTCATAGGATACACTATAAATCATGTTTGTGGCACAGCTCTCCACTCAGAAGGAAAAAAGTATTATGTATATGTGCTGTTAGGGGAAGAAAATCATCAATGTTTCATTGTACAGGGCTTGTCTGTACAATTCTGACTTGCAAGAATATTTGAAATCCACTGTAGGTGTCTATCTGAGGACTAGCTGTCAGATTACAAATCCTTGAAAGTAATATTTTAAAATGGTTATCAGTGTTTCTTTGAGACAGCAACCCGTCCTGCTGGGGGCGGGTGCCCAATCTTGTTGGCAAAGGGTCCTTTGATATAGCTTTTTCAGGATGGGCTTCATAGTTTGTGGAAAGAATAGTAGGAACTACCAAGACAGGTGGGGTGAAAAAGGCTTTGTGCTGCCCTTGTTCCTAGAAAACTCATTCTTTCCACTCTGTAGCACTGATCCTGGAATGTTTGTGCTGTAGGAACTGAGTGCCAGAACAGCAAAGCTGGGCATTTGCCCATCCTGGGCCCTGGAGTGGCTGTGTTCCTCTGGCACTTAAAACCAAGCAAGAGGGAGAGAATGACAGCCTTTCGGTCTTGCTCCATGTGTGAGAGCTTATGGCACAAACCATTAGGAAGCCCAGAGGGAGGTGACCTCTTGTTGGTGCTGTAACAACAAAGGTTCTGGCCTGCTTGCATAGCTGTATGAAGAGAAGCATTGCGATCGATCTACTTTAAGGCATGTTGCACTTTACACCTTCAACTTGACACGTGCATTTTTTGCCTTTGGTAAGCAAGCTGTTCTGAGGCTTGTAAAGATAGAATTGATCACCACAGTTTTTACACTAATGAATATCCAGATGTGTGTGACTTTATTTTTGATATTTTAGCATAAATAGCAGGGTAGCACACTGCTGCTTACAGAGTCAGAGAACAGTTCAGGTTGGAAGGCCCCACTGGAGACTGTTGAGACCAACCTGATGCTCAAAACATGGTCATGTACAGCAAACTGCTAGGGTTGTGTCCTGTGGGAGGGTTGAATAGCTCTGATGATGGAGACTCCAAAACATCCCAACAAAACCTGCTCCAGTGTTCTATCACCCTGACAGAAAAACATTTTTTGTTATGTTTAAACAGCGTTTCTTGCATTTCAGTTTGTGCCCATTGCTTCTTGTCCTGACACTGTATACCACTGAAAAGATGTTGGCTTGTCTTTACATGCTCTTGTCAGGTATTTGTACACATTGGTGTGATCCTGAACTTTCACTTCTCCAGACTAAATGATTCTAGCTCTCTCAGCCTCTTCTATGTCAGATGCTCCAATCTCTTAATGACCTTTGTCACCTTTTTCTGGTCTCTCTCCAGTATGTGTCTCTGTCTTTTGTACCAGGGAGCCCAGAAGTAGACCCAGCACTCAGACATATCTCACCAGTGTTGAGTAGAGGGGACTGCGGGCAGTATTTTTTTTTTCAATGCACAGCATTGTATGGGCTGCTGCAGGGAAAGTTAACATTCCAGCCAGACCCAGTACAAGTCCAAAGATACTGGGAGATGTCTGCCACAAGGGCACATTCAGCCTGGTGCCCACCAGGATCCCCACATCTTTCCATGCAAAGCTGCTTTCCCTCTGGGCAGTCCCCAACATGTGCTGGTGCCTGGGGTTGTTTCTCCCCAGGTGCAGGACTTTCCCTTGTTGAACTTCATGAGGTTGCTGCCAGCCCATTTTTCCAGCCTGTCCAGGTCCTTCTGGACAGCAGCACCACCCTCTGGTGTCAAATACTCCTCTCATGCTTCTTTAGAAAGCATAAAGTTGTTCTATAGACAGTGTTAAGATATTAGTGGGGAAAAAAAGCATAAAACACATTTCTTTCCAAAAGTCTGATCAAATAAGAACTTGTTTTGGAACATTTTTTATGGAGTGTAATATAAAATGGTAAAATTCAAATGTAAAAAATATTTTAAAAACAGTCATTTAAGTTCTCCCACATGTAATTTTCTATCCTAGCAATTGCATTTAATTTTATTTATTTACTTATTTTATTTATTTTGTAGCAAAGTGTGACTTGCTTTGTAAGGATGAAAGTTCAATGAAACTGTTTTGTTTTATGTTTTGCCTTCTTTACCTTCTCTTTCAGAACAATATAGAGATAATTCAATCTTTCTTGTCTTTGTGGCAAATAAGAGGTTTTGAACATGTATGAGGTAAGCTGCTTATTTTAACTCTTAATTTTGGTACTACAATGTAAATTTTTATTAGGATTTGATTGCAAACAGATCTAGAAGTAAGTGGAAAAATGAGAGGGTTTCTCAGATACAAGGTTTAGATAAGAGCACCTTTGTCATCTACAGGAATGTGGCTTGTCAAATAAGACTGAGCTTTTGTCTGTGCTGTGAACCAGCAGGATGTTTTCATCAGAGGAGGTTAGAAGGGGCAAACAAGCAGCACAGCATGCAAAGCAGGTTCCTGGTGCCCACACAGGGATCTGAGGAATCCATGTAGGGATCTGGGGAGCACACCCGCCTGCTCTCAGCTTAAGCCCCACCTCAGCCTTGGCATCCATCTCCTTCTTTCAACATGCCAGACAGCTCTGTAGCAAATCAAGAGCATGCAAACACCTCTGTCAGAAATGCATGCCGATTTGGTTGTCCCCAGCTCAATGGGAGTTCATCCCCTGTGCCCAGTCAAGGAATGGCTTTAGAGGAGAGAGACTGCAGGGTTAGAAAGATCTGGGCAAAACAGACAATTGTGCATAATGAATATTCCCTCTAGTAAATCTCTTTGCTTTCCTCCTTTGCACTGCAGCAAGTTGAAACTTCCTACGATAACTTTTGGTGCCCTAAACTACTGCCTAGATCTTACTGTTGTACTTCTGGTTCAGTGAGGATGAGTAAGAGGCACTAGACAGATAAACCATGTCTCCAGGATGCATCATTTTTGGTCAGAAAGCTTGTACTTTTGTACGTGTATTTTCCTACTTTTCCTGTAAAGCCTGTAGGGTTTTCTAGAAATTAGGTGAACTTCTCGGTATTGAGGGCAATTGATGGAAAAGGAAGCATTTCCCTCTCCTTTATGCATGTTTTTCAGAGAAGGTAAACTAACTGTCCAGGTGTTTTATTTTTCTTTACTGCATTTACAGAAAGTTAGGCAGCAAAACTTTTACACAAAGAGTATGCCTGATGTGTAGTTTTTAGGACACTCAAGGCAAGCTAACTGGATCTCACTGGAAACAATACTGTGCTGAAGGAAGAAAATTGTGGACATATAAGTAACAGGGTAACCTAACCATGTCTTCTAGCAAGTCTCTGCTTACAAGTGATTGATATAGAGGGCCAGGTCTACACAGTGGTTGCAGGTTGTAGGTTTTTGTCCACAGGAGTTAAACCAGGTCAGGAACAGGGTAGCCTCCCTGTGCAGCACGATGCTATGCTTAGGTTCAGGTAAGCTATTTTTCACTGGGCTTATTTACCAGTATCCGTTTCTCTGCCTGTAAGGCATCTGGTCCCTTACTGGCTTACAATTGACTCACTTGCAGTAGGGACAGCATTCATTCATTGCTGACTGCATGAATGCACCCAGAGCTACGGAGCAACAGTACAGCATGTACAGAGGAACCATTTCCTAACTGCGGAAGTAGGGGATAATAGGTTCCATCTGGAGCTGAGGACAGACAAATGAAGAGAAGAAAAAGCATCAACAGTTTCAGGAATGTTTCGCTTTTTTTGGCTGTTCTAATTTTTCTGATAGGCAGATATGAACTAGTATGCTGGGGACTGTGGATCAAAAGGGATTCAATTTTTCTGCTACAAACTATAGTTTGGCACAGGAAATCTTTTCCTCTCCAAGCAGTCTGTGAGGTATAGTAAGAATGTGAACAATGCAAAAAAACAAAACAAAACCAACCAACCAAACAAAAAAACAGTAAAACAAACATCAACAAAAAACAGGCTTTTTCCATTGGACATGAAGAATATTATGGGTGATGGAAGAGATTTTTGGAACAACTTTAAAGAAAGTGCTAGGAATCCCATCAGGAACTTTCATCTTATGAATGAGGTGTCTCCCAGTCTGTGTTTTACAAGGTATTACTGTGTTGTTGTTGTTTTTGTTGTTGTTTTGTTTTGCTTTGTTTTTTTTTTTTTTTCCATTTATTCTTTCTGTAGACCTCTTTCTATCTGCTACTAGATGCTGTCTCAACAAGACAACTTTATTCTGAAGTCCAGTTGTTTCATACCAACTCAACAACATATCAGTGCAATCATTAAAAACAAACTTAAAATTACAGAACATTGCTTCAGAGCACAGAGCTTGTGATATCCAATGATCTCCACCTGTAGTGAGGCTGGCCTTACCTAAGAAAAGACCTAAGAGCATCAATCTACAACTATAAAACAATGCAGCTAGAAGTCTCTTCATGTGCAGAAGAATTGCTAGATACAGAAGTACTTAAATTTTGTCTGAGAATTATATCCTGATTTTTTTTTCCTCAGTCCCAAATAGATTATTTACTTGACTGCAGCATATTGAGAAATATTAAGGATAATGAAAATAGACTTATCTCTGCTGCAAATGTGGAGGCATTTGTATCTGGTGCTGCAACAAGTATGAATTTGTAGTAAGGTCAAGCCATCAAAACAGCTGAAGCCAGAACAGATGTTTGAGAGATGCTGGAGTGGATGTTGGATTACTTCTAATTGAAAGAATTTGAAAGTTTCTCTTAAAACGTAATAAAAGATAGGCTTGGATTCATTCCAGGCTGTACTCATCATTGCCTTTTTCAATGAAGAAAAATAGGCACTTCCAAGGCGTAGTGCAACCTTGATCACACTGAGAAGTATTTCTTTTTTGCCTAGATTTAAAGTTCTCTGGTTGAAGTTAGAAGGATTCTCATTTTAAAACCTCAGCTGGATACGTAACAAGTCTGTGACCTGCACATATGCAGGTCACATGAAATGCTGTGATTGATTTATTTTTTTATTTTTTTATTTTTTTGCAAAAATGATGCCTTTAGATATAATCAAGCTAGCTAGAGGAAGTATTTGATGTCTTCTGTTCTATGAGTAGGTAATTAGTGTGGATACTTTTAACTACATAAGACTTGACCAGAGAGAAACTAAAACATTTAGGAAGGACCAGGATTTTAGGAATGGACTAAGAACTGCTGCTCTAAGAACTGCTGCCAGTCCATACCTATACTTTTTCTGCAAGACAAGTTTTGCTGTTGCTGGCTTTGTGCTTACAAAAACACATTTGATGACACTCTTTCTGAAGCAACAATTTCACCAGAAGATGTATTGAATAGACTGGACAATATACTTGCTGCAGGGAGATGGTTATAACCACAACAATTGTTTGCCACATTTTTAACTGGCACAAACTGTGAAAGTGTTTTTAAGTTCTAAAGATAGGTAAGAAAAACTAAAGAGAGAATTGTAATTGCCACAAAAGAGGATCTAAAGATTTTGATACCTTCATATGCATTAGGAAAGAAAGGTAGAGCTGAATAAGGAAAGGAAATTTGTAAAAAAATGTAAGAATGCTTTGGGAGACCTTGGAGCCTTGACTGTTTTACCTGTGTAATCATGGTACCAATCAACAAGTCCAGCAGTCTGGTGTTGCCAGAAGGCTGTGAATCAGAGCGCTCATAGTATCAGTAGCACCAGGAATCAATTTCAGTTTTCAATGATATAACCAAATATTTTTTTTCCCCCTAATGACATCTCCTCTCCTTAAAGGGGCAAAACCAACTAGCCAGACTTAAAATTCTAAGCAGTTAAATGTCTTCTAGAAAAGATGTAGGGAATACGTAAAGATCACCTCATTAGTGGACGCAAGAGACAAATGGTAGCTAAAAAGGCGAGTTACAGGATTTGGATCTATAGCTACATTCAGAACACTGGGGAGATAGATGAGTGATTGCTTGCCAAAACCTATTTTTTTTGACAAAAGGGAAGTTCTAACTACTGGGAGTGTCCCTGAGTGAGGGCAGAAGCCTGGGAACTGACAAGCCACTGTGTTTAAATTACAATCTAATTTATGATGAATTTTAGCCTTTTGTTGTTGTTCTTTTTGTTTAAAGAGGATTGTTTAGGTACACCTTTTGGTTGTTGTTTAGTACCGTTAGCATCTCCCAAATGTCACACTAAATTGTAGATGACATTGGATTAGAAAAATATATTACAAAAGTGGGATTGCTATTAAACTGAATCCTGCATTTGAGACAGTCTCTATTATAAAACAGAAAGACACATCTTCTGTCTGATGTAGGATTTCCTGCTTTTTCTCTGAAGTACATAAAGCTTGTTGCTGCTTGAAAAAAATGATGTTGTCTAATTGGATAGACACTGGACCGACTGATTTAATAATTCTTTTTCCCTATGTCTCTATGCATTGTATAATTCCCACATACATCTATTTAAAATGATATCCAAAACAGTTCAAGGCAGAAGGTCTAAGTCCTTCTTTTGTGGGAATTTATACATGAGTATGTAATGCCTAGCATGTGGTGTTCCTGTTAGCAAACTCTTCTTTGCCAGACCACTGACACAGGAAAACAAAAAGCAGAGCTCATCTCAAATACAAAGCATACAGCAGTGCAAAACCCAGATGTCTGTCTTTCTTAAGCCTCTTTTTTTTCTTTTTTTTTTTTTTTCTGTATCCACTTCCACCATATTCCTTAGAGATAATTGATTGTATGTATTCAGTTATCTTGTAGATCCCCAACTGTTATTTGCAGCAGTTTCTCAGTAATGAAAATAGTGATGAGAACAATTTGACCAAGAGCATAAAGGGCCTTAAAAATTGATTTGATTTCTAAGACTGGAGATCTCTGACTGAAGACTCAGGTGCAAGCTTGTTCTTCAAATAGTTCTCAACATTTTCATGTCTTTTAAATCCTATGAATAACAGTGCTCAAGTTCATGTATTTGAAGCAGACTTCACTTCTGTGGGCTCTAATAATAAGATATTTGTACCTCCACATCAGCTGTGTCAGTGGGGTAGTTAATAACATCCTCTGCAGACTATTTTTCAAATTAAGCTTAGCCTTCATCAGTCTTGGATTATTAAAAATACAAAATGAAAAACACAAAATTATTGCCTGTCCATTAGGCTAACAGGAGCAGGAAGTGTGGGATATACTGCTTCTTTTTTGCATGTCTTCCATGCCAAGGGATTTTTAATGTTGTATAATTTGCATATTTTCACAGGATATCTGTTAAGAAATAATAAGATAATTCAGGCATATAACCCCACATACCACTTCCAGTACATGCACAACAGCAAGGTGTGTGACCCCAGATGCTGGTCTGGTATCTGGCCATACTGGTTCTCCTCACTGACTGACCCCTTCTACACACCTTTATGTCCAGTCCCTCTTTGTTCCTCCCCATACTCCTTCCCTAAATATTCCATATGTCTGGCATTGTCCCACATACACTGTTTGCATATCCCAGATCTGTATGTTCCTCTTGTTTCTATCTTCTTGGTGGTTGCAAAGTCTGGGTTGGCCTTTTCCAAATCTGTACCTCCAGTTTCTTAATAGCCCATCAATTACTGACATGAGACTTCTGGTCTTTGGCATTGTCTCTGTTATTCCTTGTTTACCAGGTTTGTGTCTCTATGTGTCCTCATTCATTGCTTTCCCCTATATGTATTATCGCCTTTTGTACTGACAACATCCTTGATCAGATCAGCTTCAGGAAGCAGACACTCTCACCTTCCAAATACCATTACAATTTATTTTCTGATCTTGTTCTCTTAGTCCCAGCATCTACAGATGTTTTAAGAACTTAAATTTCTGTTGGCAATATAGTTATTTGGAAGCTGGCCTTCAGGCAGATTCTTTAAAAACAAACAACCCCTTAGGCCACCCCCCCAGAAAGTTACAGTTTGCATACAAATGTTTCTCCTAAATTGTGTTATTGTGTTGAAAGAAAGTTACCTAATATGAAAACAAAACAACAACATCAAAGGACAGATTGCTGTATAACTATAATTTCAGCACCTGGAGCATTAAAAAGCTGAAAATGCTATGAGAGATAACAACACTGAAATGATACATCTCTTACTAGCAAATACTAATATTTCTTCCTTTGTTATGTACACAAAGACTCAATAGTTTTAGCACCATGCTTTTTCTCACAGTGCAGTCCACTTTCTGCCCCCAGTTCTTTTTCCTGCTGGGCACTCTGACCTGTAGTTCAAGAAATCTGAGGCCCAGAACTGAGGACAGCCTGCAGCAAAGGAAGCCACATGCATGAGGCTGGGCCACAAAGCCTTGTGGTTGTTGTCCCATCCAGAGACAGGATGTGCATGATAGTGCTGGTGCTGATGGATGTGGAAGGAAAGGAAACTGCAGGAACCAGTCTCCTTCACCTGCCTCCCCCTCCCTGCCCTCGGGGCCCTCAGCAGGACTCCTTCATCAAGGTGAAGGCAGGTGTCCCTGTTAGGTGACCTTTCTGCTTATGGAGCTCTTAATTGAATTGGTTATCTTGGGTACCACATTGTACTGTCAAGGGCTCTCTACTTTGCTGTTCCTATTACACATTTGTGCCATTCAGCACCATGGTTACCCTGTTTCCTTACCGTATGCATCAGTGTTTCAGAGTACTTCCTTTCCTCCGGATGTATGATCCTCCGTGACATAGTTTCACCAAGCTATTTTAATTTTCTTTTGATCAAAGGCTTTTTGCATTATTCCTTCCTTTTGACTGGTGGTTGTTCTTCCCAGTTTAGGAGCATCTAAAAATTGCATAAATTTGGTATCCCAGGTACTTTTCCTGATCCTAAATGCATACTTTAAATAAAAGCAGATTTACTCTGATCCCTAAGTTCTCTATTAGCTTTCTCCCCTAACCTCTGTACTTGGCTATTCATCACCCTCTGTTTATGCTCATGGAGTTTTTCAGTCTCCATGACTGTTTTTATGCTAGCTGGTTCACATTAATTTTGCAATTGAGACTGTAAGATGGAGAATGAAGGGTTTGCTGTAACACAAGCCTGGCATTTGCTGCATTCTCTTGATCCACTAGTCTTGCATTTCTGACAGAAAGCAGTCATGAAGAAACAACGAACATAGCACTGGAGGACAGAGGTGCAGCTGAGTTCAAGATGTGCAGAATCAGGAACTCAGAGTAATACAGTAGAAACACTGTTCATAGCTGATGCTTCCACTTAATGCATCCAGAAGTGTTTTCCTTTTGCCATTTGTATAAATACATGTACTCTCTGTCAGTGTGAACTACTGCAAATATGCCAGAATAGCCAGTAGAGTCTGGGGTGATTTATGGTTCCCATTGCCAGATGGAGCAAAAATATGTTTACAGAAAGGGGAAGAAAATGATGTAATTGAATTTTCAAAGATCACAGATGGGTGTCGACTAGGATAAATCTGGACTTGATGCTGTATGAAAGGTTTTTGGAAAGATGGAAAGTGAAATTATTTCACCTGACTTTAAAGGTCTCAGCTGCCACTGGAAAAGATTTTTATTTTTATTTTTTTGGTATTTAGATTTCCGCTTCATCTCGAGCTGAATCAGGCCTGCTGACCTCAGGAAGTATCTTAGATGCAGATGTCTGCTTTTGATCAAATGAAGCTACTTTCTGATGTTATGAGAGAGGAGGAGCTTTAGTAGCCTTTTTTTACCCTGTGCTGTGCCAGAAGAGCAGAGAGGACAGGCAGGCTCTCAGCTCTTAGGGCTGATGTGTAACTTTCCACAGGTCACTTTCCACATTAGGTACTTCTTTTGGTGATATTACAGAAGTTGCTTCAAAGTGCTACCCAAACCCATTCATCCTGTCACATTTCACATGAGAGATGAACTACAGTCAAATGCCTCTTCCTGTGCTCATGAATGATGCATGGCCTGGAGGCGCTGCTGCTGCCACATCCTTCTTCACATCCGAGTGTCAGATAAGGCTGAAAACCTATCTTCCTACACTCTTTTGCAGGCCCTGACACAGAACTGGAGCTGCAGTTGCCCCTACTATGAACATAATTAAAAAATATTTCTCATGAGGATGGCACATAAGCTTGGGTAAACATAACCATTCCTAATTGATTTGTTGAACAGGACTAAAAAGAGTTTGAAGATGATATCATCACTAAGGAGAATACCATTGCCTTCTCCAACCCCTTCCCTTCTGAAGACTGTTGCCACTTCATGCCCTGTACATTTAACTGGTGAAGGGTACCTGATTTTTTTTTTTAAAGCCAAACTTCTGATGCTGTTTTGTCCATCCACAACAAAATCCCACTGCTTTCTGACTGCTGTGCCAGCTTTTTTTTTTTTTTTTTTTTTTTTTGGGTCACAGAGAAATGAGAGAAATGTTCTGAAGGTTATAAATATGAGATCAAATCAAGATAAGAGTCAACTATTTGTTTCCAAAATAATGTAGTCATCTTTTTCAGTACAAGTGTAATGGGAGACTTTCTTTGCCAGATTATAATTGTTGCTTTGACTCTTTATACAAGTTCATGTGGCTTTTTGCATTTTTTCATCCTTGGTAAGGCCATTGCAATTTAAAATGTCAACCCAATGGAAGGACTGAATTGATGTTTATTAACTAGTCATCACTAGTTAATGACTCAAAATTGAACATCGCATTACCTCTGACATAAGCTCACTCCTGGCACCCTTGATGCATGAGAAAAGGCAGTCATAGACAGCTCCTTCATTTTCATCCATGTTTATCTGCTTTGCAGAGATACACAGCTCTTTGGCTTCATTGTTTTTATTATGAATAACTTTTACAGGGGAAAGAGAAGATGAATGCATACTGAAATGACAAGTCTACCGCTAACATTGCAATCAGATGCCTTTCAGTTTTCCGTGGGTTCTCTTACATAAGAAATTTAAACACGAGCTTCTTATTGCTCTGCAGCTGTGATGCTTTCCTTATCTATGGGAAAAAACATATAGGGTATGGGAACAGCTCAAGCCTCTTGATCATCTTTTTCAAACTGGCGGCACATTCACAGCTGTGATAGGGATCTTTTCTGCTGTGGCTGAGACTTCTGATTACCCAAAATGTTCTATTTTTTAAGTTACTTGAAACATTTTATGACCAAAGTGATAGAACATTAGTAGTCTTTTGCTATTATTTTAGCTGGATTTCTGCGTAGAAATCTCAGACAGATTTTGCTGTTCATGTGTGAGAGGAGTTATATAAAAAACAAGAAAGTTCCTTGCTCTTTAAATAATTATCTAAATAATTCTTTTTAAAATATTTTAAACTTCTGGTTTTTATGATTTAATATCTTTTAAAAATATGTTATCAAATGCAAGCAAAACAGGCAAAAATAAACACTAACATGACTGATTGAGCCAGTGTAAATCTAAACTACTATTTATGAAAGAAAATACAAGCTCTGTGTTAGAGATACTTTAAGGGCAAAAGTAAATCCAGAAGCTAGGATACAAAGATAACATGATTTTTTTTTTTTTTTTTCTTATATTTGCCTTATATCTTTGCTGTTACAGCCACAGCCTCCTTTATTTTTATTTTTTCCTTTTTTTTCCCAAGGTAGTGGTAGGGTACATTTTCTCTTTGTCTTTCATCAGGTGAAAGTACCTGTGTGCAGCTACAGTATGTTGAACACTTAGTGGCTGTCTTCTGTACCCTCTACTAGGTTGTTTGCTTTGACTTTGAGGAAGAGCACTGTGGCTGCCTACCTCTCTAGACAGCATCTAGCTTCATGTATTGCTTTATATAATAAAATAGAGAATAAGACCATTATTTTGTACCAAGCTCATTTATGGATGACCTTTCACTATTTTGTTCCACAGTCCCATGGATGTTGATGAGTGGGGTACAAAAGAAAGTCCGAACCTGCACTACTGGATCTTAATTCAAGTGGTTGTTGAACAAAGGCTTTAGTGGTTGGCAGTTGCAGCTACAAACATAGCTACATTTCCAATGAGGATTTTACCATCTATGCTGGGACAGAGCACAAGAGAATCTGTAGCTAGATAAAAAACAAACAAACAAACAAACAAAAAAAAAAAAAAACAAAAAAAAAACTCAGACTTGTATCTGATCATACTGCTCAGATTTCATGCCCTTGCTCCCTCTCTAAGACCAGATGCTGTTCTTAATGGGCGCCTTTGAACCAACGCAAGAAAAACAGCAGCTGCCCAGCCTACAAGTAGAGCATGAATTGTGGTATGGCCTTGATCATCTTTGACAAATGGCCATTGAAAGGTGGATATTTATACCCAGCCTCAGTTGTTAGTTTGTTCAGTGATCTTGCTATTAGTATTAAGGAATGAGTAAATGAGAGTAAATGAACATTTGGGCAGGATATGCATTTTTATTAGGTTAACTCATCCTTGGGGAAAGAAGGAAGGCTCTGATCAAAGCACTGCCTTATTGCAGAAATCTGACTGCAGGGATAGTTTCATTTGTTGAGGATTCGGTCTCTAGCATGCAGCAGAGTTGAGTGATTTAAGAGACTGGCCCAAAGCAAAGGCAACACACAGGAAGGGGTTACCACTGCTGTGAAGTTTAATGGTTCTGAATTAAAAGCAGTTCATTTTAGAAGCAGGAAGTATATGACAGTGTTGACATTTACTGCCCTCTGGCAGGAACGTAGTAGGTCCATGTGGTAGGTTTGATTTTTTTTTTTCTCTTTAACAAAAAAGAATTACTTTTTTTTTTTTTTTTTTCCCTGTTACCATTTGTTTGTCTGTCACATATCTTCAGCCAGTAAATGGGGAAAGATGCTTAGAAAATATCATAAAATGGGGAAAATAAGGGACGTTCCACCAATTACTAGGTCTGTTTATAGATAAGGAAGTGTCTACCAACCCAGATACTTACTTGGAGGGCTGGACATAGAGCCCAGTCTTCCAGTTTGTTGTCCACAATGCTCTCTTCAAAACCACTCTTTTATTGCACTATCATTGCAGATTGCAGTTTTATAAAATATCCTCACACAAGCCTTCTTAAGATATATTCAGTCACACAGTGACAGTATACACGAATCAGGGCTTATGTTATTGTCAATAAAATTAACTGGGAAAATACAATTGTCAGGTTTTCCCCATATTAGAATTCCTAAGGGTATAGAATACTTTAACGGAGAATCACGAGTGAAATTACGTTTATACTAAAGTCAGTAGTTATTTTGTCATCACCAGGTGAAGTAAGAAAATATTCTGTGTATGCTGTCTTCCAGAACCAGGTGATATTCAGATATAACTTGATTGTGTTATATCTAACTTGTCCAAATTTGGAAATAAAGTCATGGATCCTCATTATAAATAAGTTTCTGGCAATTCTTTGCCTGTACACAGAGGAGCATTTTCTACTTCTTTGGCATTGAACACTGTAACACATCTGCACCCTGTAATTGGCAGGGACTCTTGTTTGCTAAAAAAGGAATGAGGTAATCAAGAACTGAATAAACCAGCTGATTGCTCACCAGAACAGGCCTAGCAGGGAACGTAAAGAAGAAAAGCTTATAAGTCACTAGAACAAGTAAGTATATGAAAAATTATATAGTATATCTGGGATAGATAAGTCATTGCTATATAGGAAGCCCGTTCTGAGCTTCAGTTATCTGAAATTGTTCTGATACCAATGCATGAACACATGGATTAAAAGGAACCCTACCTCTTCCAACTGTGCCATTTTGCCTTTAGCACATCATCCAGGTTTTTCCCTCATGTGTTAAGGAGCATCTCTCTATGTGTGGAAGAGGCAACCCAGACTCCATCATTCACCATGGACTGGTAAGTGCCAGTCAGAGGCAGTGTTGTGTCAGGTCTACAATAATGCATTGTCTCTGTTCTAGGGGTGTTTCAGGAGGTCTGTAAAGAGAGACAGCATGGCAGAAGTGATACTAAGGTGTTAGGATTATGCTTCATGACTACCCAGCCTGCTTGTGAGACCCAGTTGTTCATGTACTCTTTGCATAGACATCCCCAATTCACTGATGGATTAGCTTAATAGCTCACAATAGTCATATCTGGAATTAGTAATGTATACACGTTGATGTTACTAAAGATTTCTTCTCCTCTCCTTTATAAATCATCTATTTTCAAGCACAATTAGAAGGATTCCTTTTGGGGGTGTTGGATTTTTCTCTGTGTTCTTCTGTATTTCAGAAAGCACCACAGAACCTCTGGCTGTTTTTGAGATACTCATTTAATAAACTTAAATTAAAAAAAAAAAATGATAAAATGCACTGGTTTATTTTAATTGCATCTCCCTGCTATGAAGACTTCAGCAAACATACAAAAATATACTCTACTGTAGTAAAATAATGCAGAAAAAAAAGGGGAAGAAAATAATAAGAAAGTCGTCTTCTCTTTTCCAAGAAAACAGCTTTGTCCCAGTGCAAACAAGACCTCTCCAAGAATTTAACACATCTGCAGCATATGATAAAAACTAATTTTGGCATATTTGGGATACAAATCTCAGGAAAATGAAATATGCAGCATGTGGGAGCTTGTTATGAAGCTTGCTGGCACCAAGGACCTCCAGAAGACCTAAGTGTTGTAATAATTTTAACTCATATTGTGTTTTGTAGATTTCTCATAAAAGCTAGTGTTTATCTTCAGACGTGTAAATTGTAATGATATGGCCTTATAGCACCCGCACCAAATACAAAATCACTGATTAATTTTGCAGAAACAAACAAACAATTTCTTCATTAGCTTTATCTTTCTAAGCTGAGGGTTAACATGCCCTTTGTGTAAAATTGGTGCAAAAATGATATCTAAAAGTGGCAAATATATAGAGAATCTTTCTATCTCTGCAAAGGAGTGGATGATGATTTTGAGCAAGAGTATTTGTAACTTTTGTTAAAAATAATAGAAGTAATATAGCTTTAGGTTTGCTCACTGCACTTTTGAAGGTAGTCCTTCTCAGCTCCACTGCTTTTTAGTTACCTTACATTGCATAATAACATTAGCAGGTTATTTTTCCAAAACTGTTTTACCTATAATTTCACAAATAGTTCTATTTTCACTTCATAAATGTTCATGTGTTTATTTATATATATATGTATAGATGTGTATACTTATATATGTGTATATATATGTATATATACATAAAGAGAATCAGAAAAAATATTTTTGAAGATAGATTAATGATCTATCTTTAACTTTGGATATTTTACAATAAATCAAGCTCAGATTGATTAGGGATTGTCCAGTTAGTTTTACTGTGCATTTTTTTGTGTCAATAGCTAAAAGTAGTTATATGTATATACCACACATGATTAAAAAAAATACCGTTCTCTGTTTCTAGAGATTGCTTGGAAGAGATATTTTAGTCTCTCTTTGAATATGTTAATATGTGTGTGTACCCTAAAACTAAATGGTTGTGCTTTTTGCGCTTTAGATTTTTTGTCTTTGTCCTGTTAATACTGATCGCGTAACCTAATCTCAATAGTCACATAGTTTTTTGGACATCTTAGCAGGGAAAGCATGAGTTGATTTGGCATGGAGACTAACCTTTCACCCCTTGGGGTGGTCCTGTCAGGACATAAGAGAAGGCACTTAAGTGGATTAGTGTGTGGAAGCTTGCAATGATGGCTTTCTCTCTTCAATGATTTCCATGAGCGTCGCATTCTTATGGTTCTAGCAGCAATACAGCTCTGCGTAAGCAAAATACATCTATTTATGCTGTTTTCATACCTGCAGTCTGTTCTGGTGTCTTTTGAAACTAAGATTTTCTGCTGCATTCATATACTCAGTGCATAGCAACATCATATGAATGGGACTAATGAAGAGCAGTATCCTAATGGTGTTTAAAGCACTTATGGCCAATGAGCTGGCTATTTCCTGGCAGTTAATGACCATCTGCAGGAGGTCTTAATCCATCTGGTCGTTAACTGTCAGGAAATGATTGACTTGGAGGTCATTAGGACTCTTAAAATAAATAAATAAATATTTTTTTCCTTCTCAGTCTCTGCGCCATCATACCACTGGCTAGCAATCCTTAAACACTGTCTCCCATGAGCATTTTTTTTTATTGATTATGAAGTTCTTAGCTGTCTGAAGTGTTTTCTGCACTTCTGCACTTCAAAGAATCAGACAAGTATGATCCCTACCTGAAAGTCTATAATCTAAGGTTACAATTTTGCATTTGTATCTACATAGGAATAATCCTGAACTTGTGAAATTCTGTTTAACTGAAGGGATTTCTACATACAAAGAGAAGTTTTGGTCTTTCACATACAACTAATAGACTGTGAGTGTGACAGAAATGATATCTGTTGAAAAAGAACTAAGCAGTAACCAATAGAAGAATGTTAGGGAAATAATGATTAAAATTATTTCATGTGTTAGGAGAAGTAAAATTGAATATGGATAGAACTATGAATTGTCCTGGCTATCTTTGTCTTCTCCCCACATTTCTTTCTTTTTCTGCTATATGTTTAAATACGTAAGAGTGCAACATTTTAAGTTTCATCTGTTTATTATGACAGATATGGAAGGAAAACTCCCCCATTTGTCTGTGCTGATCTTTGCCCTAAAGTAAGATGAAGCCATACTGTAAGCTCTCTAGGACCCATAAGGATGTGTTAGTTTGTTTGCTGTTGTTGTTGTTCATTTGAATTTGCATTTGCATTTATACAGGACATGGCAAAATTGCATGTGGTTGATATGCGAGGAACCAGATGTTATGTTACTGCAAAGCTGCTTGACTGAAGTTGGGTCTGAAACTTCAAATATCTAGGGAGAAAGCAAAGATGAATTAAAAAGATAGAATTGTTATGGAATGCTGTCTCTATGTTATGATTCATTGACACTGAGGGGAGGGGAGGGGAAAGGGGCGTAGGGGAAAAACTGGAAGGAGGAGATGTAGAACAGAAGAATAAATGTAGGTGAAGCAAGAGGTCAGGTAAAATAGAGTTAGTACTCCAATATGTGAATCAAAACAAAAGCACAGGTGATTATCAACACACTGTTTACTTAAAACAATAAGTATTCTAGAAGATTTGGTGACTAGATCCAGGCCTAAAGAAGCAGCTGTTAAAAGAATGGATCTGCTCAATACACTGCATCTATGTAAGCAAGAGTAGAGAAAATTTTGTCTGATTTCCACCCGAATTTCTCTTTGAATACTGAGTCTATATATTTTTGGAATTATTGATAACTGAATCTAATATGGTGTCTGGATGCAAATGACTAAGTTTATTGAGTCTGTCAGGAAGTAAGTAATACAGGGAAAAAAAAAGAATTGAGAGGAAGACATTCTTTTTTTTTATAATGTCATAAGACATGGTGTTGCAATTTATAATTAGGTCAAGAAATTAAACAGAATATGCTATATAAGTTAAAAATTGAGTAAGGTTAAAGAAAAAAATGTCTTTAAAATATGATGGTAAAATACTTATGGGTACATTTGAAGCCACATGTTGAAAAATTTATGACTGCTCTGGTATGCAAACCCCACTACATTTTATCATCTCTTTTTATTTCACTTTTTAAATTTTATTTTGATTCAGTTTGGCAATAAAATGGACATATTGAAAAAGGTTAGTAAATCAGTTCTGATATCCAGAAGAGGAATTTAGTGTGCTCATACTTGTGCTAGGAACTCCAGTGTTCCCTGTTGGAGCAGCTGTGATTTCAATAGGCTGCAGAGCGTACGTGTGGCAATGTCTTTCTTCTTATAATTAAGAACACCTTTACAAATAAAACCCAGGAAAGGAAGGAAAGAATGTTAGGGGTGATAAAATTAAAGACTTCTGAAAGGAAACTCTTTGAAGGGCATACAATATAGGTAATTCTTCATTTCAGAAAGGGATTTTTTATGTTTAGTCCAGTTCCAATATGTACATTTTCTGTATTGAGAGTGTGCTTCTGGTTACTATGTGAGACTGCTTGCTAAGGGCCCCTTCCTGAACTGGTTCGGTCCTTAGTTAGGGAATTATCTAGTGGAGGTGATAGCAATTGTATGAGTAAAATTATAAGAACAGAAAGAAGGAATATCAAAGAGTTTCAATTTTTAATCTCATTTAATGTTTACTTAGGAGTTAGACAGTTCATTCATTATCCACATGGGCCCAGGGTGCTCTGTGGGCTCCTGTGTTCCCTGGCAGATTCATCATTTTGGATCGGTGACTCAATACCAAGGCTGACCGAAGGGTTTACTAGTAGTGAAAATCCTGTTCACCATTCCTTTTCCAGAATAAAAGATCTGGGAAGTCTATGTGAGCCACAGGAGAAGGAAACATGACCCACTGCATGTAAGGAGACCGATGAAACTACAGCTTAGACTTTTGGTGGTTATGCTACAGAAGCTTTCACTCTTAAAAAGGTACACGTGCCTTTCTTTGATCCACAGTTAGAATTAAATCTTAGGGTGTATACTAAAATATGTTAACCAGCAAGCAGTTTAGATCTGACTAGGCAGGCTGCATGTGTGTTAAATAATACTCAAAATAGGCTATTTCTATTTTAAATATGACTGATGAAGGTATATTGATTTCATGATTGTAATGGAGAACAGAAATTAATAATATCACAAACTCTAGAAATTCTCTGTAAGAAAAAAAAAAAAACAAGAAAAAAAAAAAAACAAATAAAACATGTCAGACTATTTCTCCTGACATTTTTTCAAACCTGATATTTTTGAGTAATCTCTAACGCTTTTCTCCGCAGAGTGAGGAACTGTTCTGTATCCTATCTTGTCTTTGATGATGTTTGATGCCTTAATGTAAACGACCATTGTATGAACTGGAACAGGTTGCCCAGAGAGGTGATGGAGTCTCCATTCTTGAAGAAACTCAAAACCTGACTGGACTCAATTTACTTAATTCTTATTCAACGAGTATGAATAAAAAATGTACGGCTGCAAGGGCCTACAATAATTTATCCATAAGACACGTTTTGTTGGTTTGGTTTGGTAATTTCAAGTGCGTATCTTACTTCTGAAAGTTGCCACCACTTGGCCAGAGAACCCATGATATTCTGTCTCAGAACACAGAGTCTTTGTTGATAGTCTCTTGTAAATGTCCAGTGACCACTATGCAGTTCATTACACATTGAGATGCATTTGGTCTTTTTATGGATACTCAATTTGTCAAAGTAAGTAGCTGAATATTAAGTAATAGTAATATTAATAAGTAATTCTTATTAATAATAAGAATAAAATAAGTAGCTGAAATCAGCCCTCAGAGACCAGGAAAGATCATGTCTATGACCACGTGTTGTATTTGAATAGGCTCTGTTACCATGGAGGAAGAGGAAGAAAGTGTTTCTTCTTACTGTTGTCCAGATTTCTGTAGCCAGTTCAGTGTTAGTTTATGGTTGGTTCTACATGTGAACATCATGCAATACTGTGAAATTTCCTGTGGTCTTTAAGGAGTTCAGTGAGTAAAATACACTTAATAATGACTTCATAATGACTTAGCCACATCTGAAATGCTTCATTAATTTTGAATAGCTTTTAGACCTTTTTAGGATTCCTGAAGAAGAAATGTGGTACTCTATTAAAATCAGTTAAACCTGTCACAAGGATTTTTTTTTTTCTTTTGCTTTGTCTGTTAAATTCAGTTGGCCTGCCAAAAACAACATGAGCTCAGCAGCAATTTTTCCAGGAATAATCCCTAAATTGTTCACTTTGAAAAGAAGAAGTTCCACCAAAGTTGCAAGGTGATCTAATCCAACAGCAGAATTCCACTGACATGGTGGAAAATGTCTGCCAACATTTAAACCTGGGCAGTCTTCTGTTGACCTCTTAACCCTCTTCATTGCAGCTGAATGGCTTAACAATGTGACAGTCCCTCACAGGAACAAGCTGGGTGTCTTTTATTCTGTGGTAGAGAGATGAATCTAGGAGCACCTCAGGGCTGTTATACAATACTTCAGGAAGTTCCAAAGAATCTTCATTGCTTTTCTATTTGGGAGGACTGATGTATATTTTGGAAAACATATGTGTCTAACTTAAATGGACTTACACTCTCTTTTTATTTAGCTGGGTGGGGGGATTGGGGAGGAGGAAATGAAAGGATTTTCTAATGTACATTTGGAACTGCCTCTTAACTAGAAATACTTCCAAATAAGAGCAAGCCAAGTAAACACCCATTGGAAAAACTATTTTACTGCTTTGCTATTCCTACTGGATATTTTCATTGGTTTTATTTATTCAAGTTCTGGTCACATCACTTGCATGGATGAGGTTTCATAGTTACTGTTGATTTCTAAAAGAACAACCAATGTGAGGTAACCCATTTACCACCAGCATTTGCCAATGATTATCAGGTCAAGGGTGATCACTCCTCTAGTTTGCCTGTTATCTATGAAGTCAAGTGTGGAATATCCCATGAAAAGTAATGGTGCTTAAAATTGTTTTTCTTCTATGTTTCCCTTAATTTACTTCACTATGTGAATGGTGACAGCAAAAAGTCATGTCTCTATACATGCTATCAATTTCTCTCCTGTTTCAAATTCCCTGTTGCTTTACTGAAAAGAGTTCATAGATACATAACTAGGTCAAGAATACAGAGAAAAATGATGTGCTGGAGCTGTTGAGCAGAAAGGAGATGCAACTGTTGTCCATGACCTTTGCCTTTTGTGAGAGACATTACATAGTTCTGCTCAGTGTACCCATCTGAAGGAAAAGAGACACCTCTGAAACATGCAGAGTGAGGAAATGTTCTAAATATTAACCTAAAACTTTTCTGTTGGCCAAATTTCCCATCTGTTTTATTTGTTTGCTTGTTTGTTTGTTTCATGTCTTGGCTTCCGGTTTTACTAGGAATCTTTCTTTCCCCATTTCCACATTATGTTTATGCAGCTGCCATTGTAGTTACTATTACCACAGCTGTAAATGTGAAATTCTTCTTCAACTATTATTTTGCTTATCTAGGATATTGGAGCATTCTTATGAGGAACAAAGGAAAGCAAAATGTTTTTGAACAATGGTCCTACACCTCCTCTTAGAATCCAGTTTGTATCAC